>NW_667434.1:0-33536 GCF_000006425.1 Cryptosporidium hominis TU502
CAAATTTTAAATCCACATTTTAATGAGGAAAAGAACTGTTCATCAGATAAAGTAAGTGAAGATTATATTATAAAATTATATGAGCTATTTATTGAATTGATTGAAATATTGGTAGATTATTACCTATTTGGTATTGAAGATAATGAACTACTTTTTCAAGCTACAAGAAATAATAACAACTTGATCCTTGTTGAGGATCAGATTTCTCAGAACATTATTGAGCTCTCGAGTCTAGAGAAGTTATACCGAGTTTTTGAAAGATGTTAGAGATTCGACAAAATTTAAATTTGGAAGCTAGGTAGTTAATTGACGTATAACAAATAATAAAGCTAAAATATGCTATTTATATTAATCAAAGCTTAGATTTAGACTAAGACAAAATATTAAATTCTTATTCCATATTAACTTCACTTTGGAATCTGGATTGTACTAAGATTACTATTATTTTTACTTGACAAGTACGACAATGATGGATCTAAAAGCATGATATTCTGGTTGATATTATTAATTAATGCCGGATGATATTGGTTGCTTGGTTGGTTGTTAAAGTATAGTGGTACATTATAATATGGCATATTTGCTAACTTAAAGTATGAATCTGGGTTTAACATTATCTTTGGTATTTCTGGCAAGAGTACTTGGGATAATGTAGGGGATGATGATGATGCGGTGGAAGACCATGATTGGTTAAGATTTGTGCTTTTACTCTGATTCTGATGATTAAATTGTATTACTTGATGTATCAATGAAGTATCAAAACCTACATTCTCTACTTTACTTTGAGATGTAGCAGCCTTTTTCAAGTCATCGTTGCTCTCCTGTAGAAAATCATTACTGTTATCAAGAGCCACGACATTCTTCTCAGCACTTGCTACTTCTTGTTTCTCAAAGATTTCTGTTGCTGCTGTTGCAAGCAAATATAGGTAAGAAGAAGAGGGTAGATGGTAGTCCTTATGGTTACTTTTCATATCTAAGTCTGAAAAGTTATTTTCAAATTTGAATACAAAATTTGGTGAAACCTCTGGAGATACTGGGGAAGATGACGAGTCAATATTATTATAATGGCCTTTCAATGAAGAGTATTTGACACTAGAAATGGATGGAGGCGAATGATTTGCAGCATTATTGTTACTTGCTGTAACATTTCTTTCTATCAAATTTTCACTATATAATTCATTCTTAAGCGAAGCAAGTCTTTTATTACTTGTTACTGATGGCGAGTTTTGCTCATTAATCGAAGATCCATTATAGCTTAAGCTTTTTCGACCTCTCTTATTTATAAGTTTCATCTTCCATGGGTCACTAAAGTCAAAAGGTAGTTTATTATTATTATTAATAAATTTGAATGCATCTCTTGCCATATTCCATGCATTCTCTTCTCCGTATTTGTTAAAGGAGTAGGACTTTTGGTGCCTCCCATTTTCCCCTGAAACACTGGAATTCTTTATTCTGTAGACTAACCGTACCTCATTCTTATTTACCGGTTTATATATTTGAATTGCTCGAGCTTCCATAAACACACATTACAAAACTAAATCTCTCCTTTTAATTCTAATTCTTTAAATATATTCATCAATACTTGCCTACTTTTTGTTTTCCTCTTGATGATTTTTTGCTAACTTAATTTTTTCTTTTTCAGAATGGTTAAAAGATCCTTCTCACTTTGTTCCTTTTTGCTTTTTAAATACTACCTGTCTAAGTATATTCAAAGTGGTAGAAGTTTTAAATTCTTTATAGCCTCATGGTGCAAAGAAAATAGAATGTGTGCATGCGTGCACAGTTCGGTCAGGCGGCTATTAAAGTCAGAATGGGACAGCAACAAATATTTGTTGAAAAATTTGTATACTAATTTTGCTGTCTATGGCAAGCTTTATTAATTTTTTTAAAAGATCCCTTTTGACTTCGTTTAAAGCTAACAGAAAAATATTATTTACTTATTTTTTTATTCAAAAATATTTGATTTCCACTCCTTTCTCGTATTTTTTTCTCTTACACCCATCTTACTCCCTAATTTTAAAAGTATTTTAGGAAATTAAATTACGCTTTCCTCACTGTCTCCAAAATTATACTAATTTTGCATTAATATTAATTATGTGTGCATGCATTTGCACACATTTTAGGAATAATTATAATATAAAGTAAAAACGTGGAAACATGAAATAAATCTAAATTGCAAATATTTACTCTTAAAATGTATTGCTGGAAACTAATTAAACACCCAATAAACATTTTTTGTTTTTTTAAAATATATATTTTATTTAATTTTATTAACATGCAAATTAATTTTATATGATACAAAAAACGTGGATAACATAATAACAATCAATAGAGCCTTTGAGAAATGGTGGAAGAGGAATTCAATAATATTTGTATTGCTCTGCTGAACCTTCTTCTCAATACACCTGTTGACCTCTAGAATTCTTTCCTTATTACATAATTTCTGATTCAGTTCTATTCCAATAAGTTTGGAATCTTTATTATCTTCTGAAAAACAACTCTTTACTGTTTTCCTGCAAAAATCCAAAAGGCTTTCATCCTGCGCAGCAGAACTGCATGCCCGCTCCCTGGCGGGCTCCCCACATTCCCCAAAAATTGTGCAGAGCTTTTCTGCACAATAGAATTCCCCGCTTTGGAGAGATGGGTGAGACTTTCCCATGTGTTGGTCATAGGTTTTTTCATCTTGGAATATTTCCCCACAAAATCCGCATTGTCTTTCTCCCGTTGGGTAAACTATATTGATTTTTTCTTCATAGTTGAATATGTGGTGCTCTTGGTTGAAGGCACATTCAGGCAGTAAATGCTTTGAGATATCTTTTTTGTCTTTTAGAAGTTGCCTTATTGCATGGCTTACTCTTCTGGAGACTTGCCTTGAACAGTTGATATCACAGTATATTTGGGATATCTTTGATAGAAAAAATAAAATAAGCACCAAATGGAATGTTTTGGTATGAACCATTCTTTCCAACTTTTATTACTGCTATTGCTACTTTTTGAAGTATTTAAACGTAATTTGACTGGTTTGGACTGACTAGCTATGCTTTGAATATTATTATATATGCTCGTAATTAAATCGTTTTTTTTTTTCTTCATATACACCACATTAATATTTTACACAATTAGAGTACGTACGCACACACTTTCATAGAATTTAATTCACAATAAATATTCAAATAAATTTAAATGCAATAAAGTATAATTATCTATTTCATCAGTATTCCTCTGAATACATCGAATTATCTGTTTAATTTTGTAAATAGCATTTAAAATTCTTTTTAAAAAGAAACTAGTCTGAATTGAAGTCTCTTTTCGATCCTAGAATCTCAAAAAAATACATCTGTATTGTATATTAAAATTTATTATAAATATTAAAGCCAGTGGGATTCGAACCCAGCTGCGCTTTTGCCGTTTCTTTTTTCTGCTCGCTATTACAATAAACATGTAATAATAGTTCAAATTACATGCAGCCGGCGGGCGCAAATTGGCGGGAATTGTCTCAAATTTTTATATTATTCAGGTTCGAGCAAGGAATAGGGAAAGAAAGTGAAGGGAAAGAAGAAAAGGAGGAGATTATACTTTAGACAATTTGGATTAGTTTGAAGAGTAGTTTGCTTATGAGAGGAATTGAGAGATTATAGACTGTGTGAGATTTTTCTTTTTTCAAAAACAATACAAATATTAAGTTTTAAGGTTTATTATTAAGTTTTAGTGGTGATTATAACTATTCATAAGAAAACAAAATTGGCTAAAGAAAGTTTTAACAGAAGATATTTAGGAAAAGTTGGTAGTAATTTGCAATTTTTGATTACTATAGTAGTAATTTTCCAAACAAACAATTAAGCCAAGCCTTTATTCAATTAGTTAATAAGAACACTTTACAATTATATTATTATGATGGTTATAGATGCATTTTAAAGGAGATATATGGAAAGTTATATTTAAGCACAGAATGCTATTTGTTTCTTTCCTAGTTCTGGGGTTGGCTTTAGTTACATATATATTGATAGGAAGTTATAGGATAAAGTCTGAACCAGATGATGATAAAGTTATTAGGCAGGTATTTTATAGTCAAAATTATGAAATTAGCAAAGGGGTAGATAAGGAAAGTTGGAATACTATTGGTGGAAATATATTGAAGGATTCAGAATTGTATTTATCGATAGTAATTCCAGCTTTTAATGAAGAGGATCGAATTTTGAAGAATTTAAGTTCAATGGTCTATTATATGGAGAGTAGGAATAGAGAGGATCCAAAGTTTATATATGAAATAATCTTGGTGAATGATGGTGGGAATGATGATACCTTGAAAATTTGTGAGGATTTTTGGAGACAAAAAATCCAAAATAAAGAAATAATTGGAGGCAGAATGCGTTTATTGTCTAGTCTTGTAAACAAAGGAAAAGGATATGCTGTCAAAATTGGGGTTATGGCAAGCCTCGGGAAATATATATTAATGGCAGATGCAGATGGAGCAACTAAAATTGATTGCTTCTCTAAAATGGAGGACATAATTTTAAGTAAAGACGAACAACAACAGATTATTTTTGGGTCTAGAAATATAAATGCTTTATCAGAAGACAACGTTTCTAATATTGAGAGAGCTTGGTATCGTCAGATTTTGAATACAGCTTTCCATAAGATCATGAAAGTTATTATCAATACAAATTTAAATGATACTCAATGTGGGTTTAAGCTCTTCTCAAGGAGATTAGCCAGAGTAATTTTCCCTTCCTTGCATATTAAAAGATGGGCTTTTGATATTGAAATTGTAATCATCGCCCAAATTCTTAATCTTGAGATTCAACCAGTCAGTGTTGATTGGAAAGAAGTCCAAGGTTCAAAGTTGTCCGTACTTTCGGACTCCATAAAAATGCTCTTGGATATCCTAATCCTTAAATCATTTTATATTCTTCACATATGGAAAGTCAAAGATCCTAGTCTATTGGGTAGGCCCTGCGAAAAACCAGTACCTGCCTACAGGAAAACTAGCTAAAACCTATCATTTTCAAGGAAGAAAACTCAATTAGGAACTCGTCAGCTCCATTACGCAATTTTGGGCCAAGAGAGACGTAGTAAAGAACAAAAATATATAACATCTAAAGATAAGTCCCTAAAGGGATATAAATTGAGAAAAGTTATGAAATAAAAATATCAAAGTAATGGGTAGATTTGCAAAAACGGTGATCTGCTCCCACTAAAGATTCTATTAAAATATACTCCTCAGGCCGTGGTTGTAACAAGGTATAAGATTTACGGCTTTGCCATTTTCTTCAATAAAGGCAAAAATTGCCTCTCTGACTTTGGCACTCATCATCGAAGATTTAGAACCGGGAGGATCAATTCAAGTGACTCCCTTGTTCTTAATAAAATTCTCTAAAATAGCTTATGAGACAAGCCATTCATACCCAGTATATTGTCTCTTTATTATTTTGGTAATAATAATAAAAAACTCCAACATTTAATATTTGATTCTACTTGAATACTAGTATAGTCAATACAAGACAGCTATTAATAGTGGTAATTCAAATAATTGGGCGCTCAAAATCGGGCGCCATTATAAAACAAGCCAAAGCAATATTAGTGGAGCACAAAGCGGTCTATTCTAACAATTATTGGCGGGAACTACATGCAAAATGATAATTTCATTTCTGCATGCAATTTTATGCTTTTTGAAAGAGAAGGATTACAGTTTTAGCTAGAAATGACATATTGTCAATTTAATTATCCTCCTAAATGACTGTTATCTATTTCTTTTTAACATTTTATCAACTTTTCAATTCTATATGTAATTAGTTTTAAAATAGGAGTTGATCTTTGTAAAAAAGTGAATATTCAAGCTTAGATTTGACAGAGAGAATTCCTTAAGACTTATGAAAAATCCTGATTTTTTCTTCTAATAGTCTACCTTTCTATGTTTCTATCCCTCTACTTCAATATTACATAATCGAGACTATTCTTTGTTATTAAAAGAGAAGATATGGCTATTGGCTAAAAAGAGAGCTGTTTGGCAAATTGGTCAACATTTTGAGGAAAGCTCTTTAATAATAGTGACTAAAGTCTTGACGCCAAAGCCATTACCAAAGGTTCCCATTCCAGAACAACCAGCAATATCAATGTGGGCATATTTCACATTCTTGTCTACAAACTCGCACAAAAAGGCAGCTGAGGTAGAAATTGGGGCCTTTCCTTCAGAAGTATTATTTAGGTCAGCAATTTCAGATTTGACCATTTCTTGAAATTCTGGGTCCAAAGGTAACTGCCAGAATTTCTCATAAACAGTTTTGCCGCATGTTTGAATCATCTGGAATAATTCGTCATTATTTCCAAGAACAGAAGCATATCTGCCCTCAAAGAGCTTATAGTTAGCCCCTGTCAATGTAGCCAAATCTATGACAGTCTCGACTTTGAGGTTACAAGCATAGACAAGGGCATCAGCTAGAGTGAGTCTTCCCTCTGCGTCAGTATTACCAACTTCAATGGTTTTTCCATTAGAGGCAGTGATAATACACCCTGGTAAATAAGCATCCCTGGAGACCAAATTATCACATATTGCGGAAATGAAATGAACTTCAATATTCTCTGGCTTAATTAGTCCAACTGAGAGAGCTGTGCCAAAAACAGCAGCAGCACCTCCCATATCTCCCTTCATAAAATGAATCATTTGATGCTTAATATTGTATCCACCAGTATCCATAGTAATTCCCTTACCTACTAAGGCAATTCTTTTTTTAATCTCCCCCTTTGGTTTATAAGTAAGATGGACAAATTGAGCTGGAGACTTGCTACCCTGTGCAACAGCTAGAAAAGCTCCCATCTTGAGTTCTTCGCATTCTTTTGTTTGAAGAATCTTTCCTTCAAGCCCAACAGATTTTGCCATACTAATAACTTCTTTTGCCATATTGACTGGGTCACAATAATTTGGAGGAGCAGATGTAAGATCTCTTGCGAATAATAAACCCCTAGAAACAAATTGAGCATCCAAAACTCTACTATTACAGTCCTTTATAGTATCTTCTGACCTAAGAACAAAATGGATTCTTTCAATCTTCTTTGTTGGTTTCTTTGGCTCAGAGCCTACAATGTTTCCTTTAAATCTCTTTTCAATTGTGTTATCAATTGGAAACTGAGTACAGAAATACATAACATCTGAAGATACCACATTATCAAAGCCAAGAACAACTGTAAAACTTTGAATATTCTTATTTTTTTTCTGGAATTCATTCATTTGAGTTATCATTTTATTGAAAAATACTGGACTTGTATTCTTATTTTCATCAAATGATATTAACATCAAATACTTAAACGGGTATTTTGGAGGCAAATTCACATGAATTGTATTATTTTCATCTTTAAGAGATGATTCTTGATTTGCCGTTTCTATAATATCTTTAAGTATTCCATTTAAAATAGTGTCTAAAGATTCGTAAAATGAAGGTATACTTTGCATAATATCTTTACTTGGAACGCATAATACGAGACAATCCCCTTTTAAGCTTTCGTCATATTTGTCTTTTAAGACTGAAAATTCAAATTTTAACGATTCATTAAATTCCGACATTGGAATGCATTCTGGATGTATTGGATTTACCATTTTCTCAATTTCTTCAATTCTTCTTGGCTCAAAAATAATCAATTTTGATGTAACTAAGTCAAACCTTAACTCAGGAAACTATACAAAATTTTTATAAATTATTTATTAAATACAAAAATTTTAAATAATCACACAAAAATTATTATTTTTTTCAAACTTTTCCCACTACTGGCAATGTACCGGCATTTGCATACATTTTACCGGTATACATAAAAATAAGAGGAAAAATAATATATAACTAGCAGTTCCCGCCTAAAGTGAATAAAATAATTAATATAAAAATAAAGTAAAATCTAATACAAATAATATTTTGGCATAATTAGATTTACCGTTTGAATCTAATTTTTTTTTGGTAAATTTAAGTCAAAGTTAGTATCTTCTAATACCAGTTTTATTTGGTTCTTCTAATTACTTATATTTTCCTCTTTTTTTTTTATAATCATCGGTCTGTGACTTAGACATCAAACTCGACTCAATTACAATTGAAATAAAAAACCAATAAGAAGAGTACTGATTAAAGTATATGCAATATTTTATTATATCTAAGGGTTTTGAGTTGATCATTAGAAATTGAATTCAAAAGTATGTGGCCTTGGTGGCTTTTTTCTTCTTTTAAAGCAAATAATAATACTTAGTAACGAGTTGCAAGTCAAGTCTAAACATAGTAAATCAATAATAATAAAAATACTTGATTTCTCAATATAAATATTGAAAGGATGATGTACAAGAATATGCCAGTAGATCTTGTACTTGTGAGACATGGACAAAGTGAAGGTAACTTAGCTCAAAGGTTAGCAAGGCAAGGGGAATTACATACATGGACTGGAGAGTTTCGACGTAGACACAACAGTCAATATAGACTAACTGATAGAGGAAGAGCACAAGCGAGAATAGCTGGAGAATATATTAAGAACAATATTGGGTTTACTTTTGATAAATGTTTTACTTCCGAATATGTTAGAGCAATGGAAACTGCAGCAATGTTAGGTCTACCAAATGCATTATGGAATACAGATATATACTTAAGAGAGAGAGATAGAGGAGTATTGGCAAATAAAACTCATCAAGAAAGAGTGTTATTGCATCCAGATGAAATGGTCAGGAAGCAGAGAAACGCATTTTATTGGCAACCCTCAGGAGGAGAATCTTTAGCGAATTTGTGCCTTAGAATTGAAAGAGTACTAGATAATTTGAGTCAAAATTGTGGAGGATTAAGAGTTATAATAGTTTGCCATGGAGGAGTAATTAAAAGTTTTAGAGCATTGCTTGAGAGTGAGAGAGGGGATGTAAATACTAAGATAAACAAAATTAATAATTGTCAGATTGTTTGGTATACTAGAAGAGATCCAGAAAAAGGTTCAATAGCGAATTCTTATAATTGGGTAAAATCTGTATGTCCATGGGATCTTTCCTTATCATCAAACACTTGGAAACATATTCATAGACCAACTTTTACCAATGAGGACTTATTACAAATCATTCAAAAAGTTCCCCAATTGGTAAATGCTCCTGTATTAGATATTATGGAGGATTCTGATAACTCAAGCCCGATCGAATTTTCTCCAAATCATGAAGGAAATAATAGTTCAGTTAAGAAAAACACAACAGAAACAAACGAAGAACTTTGTGAACATAGTTTTAATGCTTCTACTAATGGCTCCAAACAAAATATTTCTAATAGTGATTATACAGATGAAGAAATACTGGATGATTCAGATATACAAGAAGACGACGATCTCATCGATTTTAATCCTCAAATTTTTGTTAGTAAATATTTTAAAGATTACAATACTCAAGATAATATAGACTAAGAAAAAGCCTACTTAATTCTCCTTTCACTACTTTTTATTATTTGTTCTTCCCCCAAGTCTGTGCATGCAATTTGCACATGCATGCATTCTGCCACGTAAGATTACGCGCGCATCCTAAATGAAATTGCATACAAGAATGAAAAAAAAGATGAGTAAATAAATCTGTGAATATAAATAGAAGCTGTGTGGTGGGGGAACAAAGGAATTAAATTTAATTATGTCATAGGTGAATTTTTTTCTTGTGTTTAGGGCAATTTGAAAATTCTAAAGAATCTGAAATTTGAGTTGTTTTTTGTCTTTTATTTGGTTTCTTGTTATTATTTGCATTTTCTATAAACGAATTATCTTGTACATTAACATTAATATTTGTGTATTTGGCAACTAATTCAACTCCTGTTGTGCTATTGTTTGATTCTTTGAGATTAGAAATACAATCTTGAATTATATCCTTAATTAGTTCTTTAACTCTTACTCTCCACATTGTACATGATTTGAAATTCTTTGTTTGGAAATTTTGTCCAATCATTTCAACTAAAATAAAAACAGCTCTGGAAGATAGCATTTCCAAAAGTGACTTTTCAAATATAACTACAATAGTATTTCTAAAAGGGTCAAATTCAGATGAAATATTTGGTGGTAGCTCGTTAATTAATTTTAGAATGGAAACAAAAGCTCTGTGACCAGTATTATCTTTTAAAAGGTGGTAATTGTTAGTAATCAGTTTAGAAAGCAAATCATTCATAAGTTCAAGTACTTTATTATGATATTTCTGGTCAGATATTTCATTATTATCTAAATAATATTGTATCAGGGCTAAAATAAGCTCTTTACCACTAACATTTAGAATAAGATTCTCCAGGATAGATTCTTGATCTTTTGAATTAAATAAAAGATTTTCTAAAGCAGGCAAACATATTTTATTCATTTCTTGAATTCTCACTTGCGTTGATTTTAAAGATGTAAAGGATTCCAAGCTTAAAGCCCAGTATTCATATTGAGTAAAGTTTCTAAGGCTTACTTGAGGAACTAATAAGTATGTGATTAACTTAACAGAGAAAGAATTCATTAAAATCTGTCTGTTTAATTCTCCTTCAGAAATAAATGAATTCCAAATAATTTCATTTAGTATTTTTGTATCATCAGTTGTAGAAATTAATCTAAGTAATAATATATAATCAACAGGATTCATGGCTAAATCCATTATATCTTTCTTGATATTTTTAAGTAATTTCTTTCTTTGTTGAGCTTTTGCAAATCCAAGTAATACTACCAAAGAATCAACACCTTCTTTAGTACTTAAAAGACTATAGGATCCTTCAATAATCTGATCTAATAAAGAAGTCAAACAATTTTTCCCTTCTTGAGATATCTTTTCTAAAGATAAATATTGGTTACTAATAGGGATCTTTTTTATAGTAACTTCATCATTTTTTTGTTCTTGATCATCTAATTGGTAAAAAGATATACAACATTTAATATAGTTCCAGATTAAAAGATGTACAAATGGTCTATCCAATAATTCTCCATCAACAAATTTTTGAATATTTACAACAGAATTCTCTAAAACACTCATTTTTGCATTTTGATGTTCTAAATTTGAAAAGAAAGTTACAAAAGAACGGTTCTTTGATTTAGAATCTCCTCCATTTGTGGTATAAAACTGAGCCAATTTTGTACTTAAGATTCGGAATAATATTTCATTCTTAATACTTTCCCAGGATTCACTTGGATTTCTTTTTTCACTGAATACATGCCCAAAGACTTTTGATCCATATTTTGAATAACCAAGTTGGTCAAATCTAGCAAGTAGTTCATCTCTTATGGTTTTTCTGATTTCTGGAGAACCATAATTATACATTTTTTCAACCATCTTACTGGAATGGCTATCAATTGAAAGCTCCACTAAATAGTTCTTCATCTTTTCAAAGATGGCTTTTCTATATGTATTTGAACCCCATTTGAGGATAGATTGAATTCCTCTTGAATACACAGGTTTGCGACAAATCTGCAAAAATTTAGCTTTAATTAAGTTCCATAATTTTTCAATAACTTCTTGAGTTTCCTTCTCTTTTACCGATTTTTCTGTGTCTTTTCCAACTGTTTGAAGTAGGTTACTATATAATGTTTTAAATTCCTTATCCAAAGGGTCAGATCCCTTTTTCAAGGTTTTCTTGGTTGTTTTTTCATTCTTGTTTTCCATTTATGTATATTATTTCCCTTATTCTTCACTTTTTTTAAATAATTTATTAATTATTTTTTTTTTTTCTGCTATTACAAGCTGGCTTTGTCAAGCTTTGACTAGTTCCTTATTAGAACAACTTTGCCAGTTGTTAATCGTATAAATTGAAAAGAATGAAGAGTATTGATTATACAGTCACTTTTGTAATCTTCAACCCTAACTTGAAATCAAAATTACTTTGAAGATAAATTTTCCAACTTAAAGAAAGTTTTTTTTTTCTTGTATTTAAAATTTTATTACATATTTACACCGGTATAGAAAAATGAATAATCACAAATTTAAAGTGGGTAGTTGGCGCCGAATTTGGCGCTCAATCTGTAAGTAAAAAAATGACATTTTGATTAAATAAGCAAGAAAATTGGTTAAAGAACTAAATATTTAGAGAAATTAATTGTTTGGTTTCTGTTGAAAAGCTTAATTTTACAAATTTACAAACAATTTGAGAAGATTAAGAGGAGAGATTGTCTTATTAAGAAATTGAAATTAAATTCTCTAAAATTAAGCTTAAAAACTTAGGATTAAAATAAGGTAAATATAATAAAAATAAGTAAATTTAAATTATAAAAAGGATGGAAGAGAAACATATTTTGAAACCAAGAAATGATGGTGAGAGTTTGAAAATAGCAGAAGGAATATTACGCCGTAGAAAGATTGTTGACACTGATAGAAGACTTAAATATAGAGAAGAAAGGAGAAAGATTAAAAAAGACTTGCATAAGCCAGAAATTAAAACATTACAGAGAATTCTTAAAAAATCTAGGAACAATATTCTTGATAAGAGAAGACTTAAGAATAAGGATAAGAAGCCATATCTAACTCCAAAAAAGACTAATGGTAGGCTTATAGTATTGGTGGTAAGAAATAGTCGATTTTGTGGATCACTAGAATCAAACAGAAAACTTCGTGATTTAGGACTGGTGAACAAATTTTCTGCCGTAATTTTGAGTCATACTGATGAAACAATTCGTGTGTTGAGGGAAGTAAAGCCCTATGTTTTTTATGGATTTCCTAATTTAAATTTATTAAAGACTCTAGTTTTTAAAAAAGGAGCATTTACTCATCAAAATGTCCAATCAAAAGGTCAAAGTAGAACAAAATTATCTGAAAAACAAGATAAAGTTCTTCTTACTGATAATAATATTGTAGAAGATAGACTTGGTGAAATTGGTGTCTTATGTACTGAAGATATTGTTACTGGGCTATGGAATGGTTGTGAGACTCAACAGGATAAGGAAATATTTGAAGCTATTACAAGCAATCTTGCTCCTTTTCAGCTCTGTAATTTAAAGAGAGCGGAAGGATTCGATGCTAAGAAATTTGAGAGTGGATTTCTTGGAAAAAGTATCAATGAAAAAATCAGCAAAATTATTTAGTTACTTAAGTTCATTATACACTTCTATTCAACATTGTTGGGGCTGGTTGCTTGATACTGATACTTTGACAGTAAAACTACTAATATCATAACTACTACTATAACTGTAGGTACTTCAATAAATCAACTTTTTCTCAAAATATTTGCCTCTCACTATTAAAGGGCTTATATATATACATATATGTATGCATGCATGCATATATCCTACAACTATGACAATCTTGACCAGAACCTACTCTAATACCGAAGATTTTCTAACCTATCTATATTGGCCACTCTCCCCCCTCCACATTGTTACTATCTTACTCTCAGTAGTTTATTTTATAATTTTCACTTTTAACCTACTCTCCCTCCCCTTTCCTTTTCTTTCTCTCTTTAGAGTCGTCCTTTCTCTTCCTTTTATTACCAGTGTTTCAACTCATGCGCCATCTATGTTCCCGCCCATTTAAACGCGGGCAAGTGCCGCATTGCCCGCCCATTACTTTAATTGAAATATTAAGTACAAATAGGCAAAAAAGAAAACATGACAAGGCTCCCGTCTCGAGACGTGAAGTGCAGGTCATGAGGAGGGGTATATACGCAACAAAATACATTATAAGGTACATACTGGAGTGTAGTAGATCACAAATGGCTGGGGGGACAGCCCGAAGGATTGGCCAGGAAGATCAATAATTAAAGTTTACAACTAATGTTGAATTTTGGACAAAACGAGTGAAGATCATCGTTTAAATGCTGTGAAGCACAGTATGTGCTAACGTCTCTTGAGTCATAGAGAGAATGTAAAGAAGATTAAGGTTACTGATTCGATACTTGATAACGAAGAAGCTAACATTGGAATATCTAGATTGAAGCAGGAAAGTAATATTGTGCGTGTAAGGTGAATAGGATCTAGGTAATTAAGAATTTGGACTTTTAATAAGGATAACGTGAACGCATTATACTGCGTAAAGTGCCTTCAATTAGAATAAAGAGGACGATATATTTTTTATACCTATACCGTTTATTGTCAATATTAAAGAGAAAGAAAGCAGGAAGTATCATTTCAAGTTTGGCCTCGCTTTTTTTTTTCTCAACCCATTCAAATATTAAATTTGCTAT
This sequence comes from Cryptosporidium hominis TU502, assembly GCF_000006425.1. Lineage (NCBI taxonomy): Eukaryota > Apicomplexa > Conoidasida > Eucoccidiorida > Cryptosporidiidae > Cryptosporidium > Cryptosporidium hominis. Next base: position 14,109 of record NW_667434.1, read on the forward strand.
TTTAACCTAAATAGTCTGAACAGAGACCGTCGTTAATTTCACATGAATTCAAGAATGTTTGCCACTCCTAGACCACGTCCACAGTTTGCAAATTCATCAGCACTTGGTGGTCTAGAATTTGACCAGAAGCAAATTTCATCAACATCTACTACTACTACACCTTCAACATCGTCCTCAAATTCCATGTCAACGCCTTGCATAGCGTCCATAATTGATGGAACCTCTACGTTTGGCACAGATCAAAACTACTTTGATGAAATTTCTAGTATGATCGATAATTCTCACCTAGAAACTCCCCAAACTTGTAGACTTGGAAATGCTTCCCATATTCTTAGAATCCCTAAACAAGGTGTCGGAAACATGGGATGTGGCACCATACACGGCATTTTAGGCCAAACAAACTGTCCTATGGATATCAGCAATAAGGTACTCTTAGCCAAAGAGCAACACTCTAGTGTGAAAGAGCATCAACCAAATGGGAATCACTCAACTGGAGCTTTGGGTGGAGCAGCAATGATGAGTATATTTTCTTCTCCGAAGTCATTCGTCTGTACTCTTTCTTCTACTAGATCAACTTCGGCCCCATACACTCCTACAGTTGTAGATGAGTGTTCACCTCCATGTAGCCTCCCAGCACCACCAGGATCTGACCCCTTTACTATTTCAGGGTTTGGGCCTGAATCTACATCTACTGATCCAATATCAGGTGACTTTTCAGCCCCACTTCTTAATTACCTCAATGATGGACTCAGCTCCGATTCCTGGGGGAGCTTCCTCCCCTACTCAAAGATCACCGATTACTGCTTTGAAAACTCTCCGGATAATGTTATCCTAAACGGTAATGGCAATTGCAGAGGTAGTAGCAGTAGTAGTAGTAGTAGCAGCACCACCACCAGCGGTGGTAATGTCAACAGTAATAACAGTAGTAATAATAACAACGCTAGTAACAGCAACAATAATAGCAATAACAATATCAACATCAATAATGGCCATGGAGGCTCTGTAACTTCCACACTTCCTTCAGGCATTTGCAGTGGCATCAACCCTAGTAAATGGGGGGGAAGCGTTTTACCTAAATCAAATGGCGTCACCACACCTGGAACTGGAAGCAAACACACTACAAGCACAGCTGCCACTACCGTCACCGCCACTACCACCACTACCACTACCTCATCTTCCCCCTCTTCTGTTATCTTATCATCTAAAGCAAATGAACTCCTGGATTATATACTCATGAGTATCATCAAGGATAATGGACATAACGGAAATGTTTTCGAGCAAGCATCCCAAATGCTAAGCTCCACTGCTGCTCTACTAGCAACCAGATTCAACAAGGAGGTCCCGAACTTCCAATCCAATAATAATCACCACCACTCTACGATACCATCTAATTCATCGAATTCTAACTCTGGAAATGGAAACTGGAGCCCCACCACACTTGGTGTAGGAGGACCCAACTTTGCCGCCCCAACTATGCTTGCACACCCTGACGAGTTCAAAAATCCTTCATCTTTTCTCAAAATCTATGGTGACCCACTCTGTGGAAAACAACCCTCTAATGGGAGCCAGAACCCGCCTCTAATGGGAACTTTGAGCGGGGCGCCGCATGAATTTCAGGCGGGAGCGAATGGGGCGGGCTTTGCGAATGCCAACCCCATGAAAGGGCAGAATGGGAATTGGGCATGTTGCAAATGCAGTAATGTCAACTTTCCACGACGCTTTAGGTGCTTCAAATGCGGAGAGTACCGAGATGAAATTGGGGATAAGATCGTCGCAGAGTATGCCAAGCACGTGTATTTACATCATCTCAAGGCCTATAGGTCTTTTAATAATGGGAATACAAGTGGCAACTCGGGTAGCAGCAGTACTGGTAATAATAATAATAATAATAATAATAATAATAACAGTACTTCTACTAATACTAGTTCCCAGTCAACCTTGGGTTCAGGTTCTGGTCGAAATGGAATGGTTTCAAATATTCAATCCAGCTTTAGTGAAGGCTTACAACCTGTATTTTTCCAGAGAAGTAATAGCAATAGTGGCTTCATTGCCACAAACCTACCTTCGAATCTAAACTACAACGACTCCAATGGAGGACATCTTAATAACTCTAAGCAATTGAATAACCAAATTTGTCCCGATGGAATTAATAACAGTACTTGCTCTACCAGCTCCTCTACAAGCGTGTCTCCAGTGGGTTCAGCCTCAACATCATGCCAGGCAACAAATAAGAAGCAATCCTCCTCGAAGGTTATGTCAGTTAATTTATAGAGTTGGAACTTTCAAATTCCCAATCTGATTGTCGCCTCTCTAAATTTACTCATCCTTGTTTTACACCATGTACTCGCCTTTTATGCTATAGACCACTTCCGATTATCTCTCTTCCCACACGACCCCCAAGCTCTGAAGATTATGAATGAGAATGTATGAATGAATGAATGAACAAACAGAGGAGAGTAGAAGAGAGTCATAGTTAAGTTATTACATTTGCTGATACATAAATATATTTCACATACAAAAAGAAATTACACCACGGAAGGCTTGCTCAATTGTGGCCAACATGGTATATTTTAACATTCACTTGTTGATTTGAACCTATGGGGGGAAGGATAATTTTGGCTATTTATGTATGCATACACGTAATGCTCGCATGCATGCAATTATGTGGACATAATTACGTGTATAATGTATGTGCTAAAGTATACCGGCAATTATTAATACACGGTTCATTTCATGGTAATTTTAGCTGGTTTGAATCTAGCAAAGTTTCTGGATGATCTTTCCAATTGTTAGTTTCTATTCTGAGAAAATTTGTATATCATCACTCAGCTATAAACACGAGGTCATTCTTCCCATGATGTAATTTTGTGGGGCTGTCATATCATTCATTCAAAGGCTCACTCAGGTCACAAATATTTCATTCCCCGCCAAAGTGTTTCCAATTGCCTTATTCCTTTGAGTCTTTTCTGGGATAAGGAACCCTCCCCCAATTTCTAGTAGGTATTTAGCGTTCTTTTTCCTTATGGCTTGTTTAATTTTTTTACTTTTTTATTTATAGTCTTTGTTGACAGGACTTCCCCCCCCCTGTACTCACTTTTGAAGGGGGGAATGGTTCTCTTAAATTTTTATTACCCGCATTTATATACGATTTTTGTCTGAAAACGACCAGAAAGAAAAATTAGGTAAAGTTAAGCTAATATGAAGTTAAGACTGAAAAAGTTGCTTTTATTCATCTCTAATGCCCTAATTCCAGGATCAGGACCTCTCTTTTATGGAATATCAAATATCTCAATCTTTGGAATTATCTCTGGTATTGCAATTCTTTTTGCCTTTGCTTTTGTGATACTTATTGCTCTCAATGGGGAATTCTTCTCATATGAAACTTATAATAATATTTTTTTAGCCTTATTTCACAGATATAATGGGCATAAGCTAGAAAAAACTCTTTGGACTATATTGTTTATTATATTGGTCTCCACACTTACACTATATGGTTACCTTGTTCACTTATCCTACAAAATTACCCTAAGCCTTAATAAAAACATTCAAATTGATATCAAACAAAATTCAAAAGATGGCAGAGAACCTAAATGCACAAAATCCTGTCAAACTAATGCTTAAGAAATGATCACAAAGATATCCAATAACTCTTACAATCATAACACTAAAATCTTGCTACCAAACTGACTTCCACCGCCACTACTACTATCACCACCACTCCCACCACCATAACCCTCGTATTCTTAATGTTTTTCTATAATAAACATTTCCCGCCACACACGCGCCATTTTTAATTTATTAACTATGTGTGTGTAATGCCTTTTAAGAAGTGTAAGTTTAGTTTGGGTTATTTTTAGTTCGAGGTTTAAGGCGGGCAATTTAGCGAAGTTAATTGTCCCGGTACTGGGAAGAATACCGTCCGGTTGCAAATGTGCATCGCGTGGGGAAAATATTGAAAATAGATTTTAAGTTTTTAGTTTGTAGAATATAGAGTAAATTTTGCGAGTAATATTATTTTCAAAGTTTTCTCCACTTACTCTTTTTCGTAGTTTTTTTGAAACAAAATAAACATTTTTCGGCTCAAAAAAGTGCAAAACTAGGAAAAGTGATTGGTAATTAATGAAAAATATATAAAATACCACTATAACAAAGAGAGTATAAGATGCCAATTGAAAAAAAAGAAGTTTTCAAAGCCATATTCAAATCCAAGGAAAGAAAGCCAATAAAGGAAGAGAAAAAAAAACAAATAAATAGAGATAAATTTATCAAGAATAATGTAAGGTATATTGCTCCAAATAATGAAAAGGTCAAATTAAAGATTGAAAAGATGGAGAAGGATTTAAAGAGGGCAAAAAACAAAACAAAACTGATGAGATTTTTTGATAATAAAGCAATTTCAAGATCAAGTCCATTAGATAGCCGGCTTGGAACTTACTATGAATTTGAAAATGAAGTAAAAATGAGTATTCTTACGACAGAAGGAACTGAAGTTAGTAGCATTACCTTAAATTTAGAAATTACGGCTGAAAATATTAAACATGAAAAGATACCAGGGCTTTACCACTTTATGATTCAAATACTTTTTTCTGAGAAATTTCTTGAAATTGAGTATAATTGGAATCCACTTGAACCATCATCTTTTAGAGAATATGTTAAAGATATAGGAGGAAAAATTAATATCCAATATTTACCTTCTTGTATTATGATAAGTGTTGGATGTCCTTCAAAACACTATATTAAGATGTTGGAACATTTCTTTAATACAATTTATTTGAAAAATAAAGGAAAACCAAGAAAGTTAATTTTAAGGAAAAGTTCGATTGAGGAGGCAATACAAAATATGAATTTGAATTATGTTGAATATATCCAAGATGAATCTTATTTACGTTTTGAAATTCTGAGAGAATTTATTAAGAATAATGTCAAATCCTTTCAAAGAACAACAAACCACAAAACTATTGATATACTTAAATTGTGGTCAATTGGTTCAGAATCCACAATATTATCTTTAATTAAAGAAGGGAATTTGGAGGTAGAAATAATGCAAGCTTATAATCGAATTATCAGCAATAAACCAGTAATTGTTGCTTTCCATTCAAACATTTCCAATGAAAAACTTTTTAAAATATTGAATGATTTTAATATTCCAATTTTGCAAGAAAATGAGAAAATTAAAGATAATACCAATAAAACCATAGGAGATAAATCCTTCTTTAAGCAATCGAAATCTAAGAATAATAAGAACCAAAATAATAATTATTCTGAGCTACCTCCTGTTTCAGTAGCAGATTTGAAACCTTCAATAATAGTAAATTCTCCAATTCATGATTCCATAAATAGTAATGGAGAGATTGAAATTCAATGGATTATTCCTGCTTTCTATTCATCTCTTTCGTCATCAAATTCAAAACCACTAAAAGTTATTTCTTATTTATTAGAATCCGGAAGTCTTGTGAATTTTTTGAATAAAAGAAAACTTATCAAATCAGTTAGTAGTGGAGAAGTATACTTTGCAGCTCACTCATCACAAAAGCTTGGATTTACTATATATTCTGTTATTATTAAACTTTCAGAAAAGTTTGAATCTGAAATTGACCCAAAATCACCATTCATTCAATTTATTGTTCAATCCATATTTGCTTACTTTAATTCATTAATAAAACAAATTGAAGATAGTTTAAATAACTTGAATATTAAATCCACAAAAAAAGATATTTTAGAGAATAAAGAAATAAATCGACCATTTCTTGCCATATGTGATATACTCCAAATTGAAAACTACATTTCAAACTCAAATTACCAAATGAATAGTGAAAGAGAAAACTATATTGATTACTTTGATCGTAATTTTGAAACCACAGAAATTGCCATACAAAACTTAAAATCCCATAATCCAAGCGAAATTCTGGTTGGTAATAACCGTTTTTATTCAAAAATTAAAGTAATTTTGAAATATGTAAAATTCACTCTTGAAAATGCACTTAAACCTTCAAATTTTATTATTTTTATTACTTCAAAAGCCTTTTTCAATAATAATAATGAGTATAATTTCAAAAAGCTCAAGCTTCTATTGCCAGACCCACCTACAATTAATTATTTTGAGCTCAAATTTGAGCCGAACTTCCTCAATTTACTGAAAGATCCTGAAAACTTGAAGAAATATGTCATCAAAATGGATCCATTAAGACAAGTAATACTTAAGAACGAAATAAAAGATGAATATGATTTCCTGATTTCTCCGCATCATCTTTTGAAGAATTCAGAATTAACTTTTTTAGATGGAGAATTTGAATGGAGCTCTTTTTCAAACCAAATTGAAGATGATAATCCAATACAAGGCACAACTCCTTATATTTCAGAACCGAAAATCATATCACAAGATGAGAATAATAAATTCTTAATTTACTACTCTCAAATCAATTATCCAGAAAAATCCAGTGAAATTCTTCAAAGCTCTCTATCTTCTGCTATTATTAGATGGTATGATAGTATTGATTACTCCAAACTTTTACTAAATAAAGGAAAACAAGGAAATCTAACAAAAAATTCAGTACTCGCTTCCTTTATTTCAAGAATTATCTTTGCTATATGGATAACAACGACCTTATCTCTGAACTTTAATTCATATAGAAAAATTGGTGCAACCATTAACTTCCAGCCTTGCCATCATTTTGGCACAGCTTTATCGACAAATTGTGTACAATTACAAGTAACATCTCCATCACCCATGTTTCCAGAATACTTGAAAGAGGTTCTTAAATCTATTCGAACTGTCTCTATGCTGAATATATCGAAAGAACTCTCTGAAAAGGTTAAAGTGGATGCAATTAAGGAAATTAATCAATCAATATTAGCGAATAGTGCAACCAATTATTGTACTGATAAGATCAAACAATTGTTTCTTCCTGAGATATTTACACATGAAGAAGTGCTTTCTGAGATAAAAGAGTTAGAAAGTGATGAGATAATTATTCTTTTGGACAAAAAACTTGATATTAAAAATCCATATATCAATGTAATTGGATTAATTACTCATATTGATGAACCAAATGTTAGTTTTGATATTGTAAAAGAGTCCCTTATTTCAAATACATGCTTTAATGACTTTAAATACTTTCCTGATTCACTTTACACGAAGAATACTTCCGGAGAAATCAAATTTCCCCATCCTTTATTAGAAGAAATTGATTCATCAAGAACAAGATTATTATTTTATGCCAACAAGGAGAACAAAAATAACCGATCAAATAAAAATGAAAATTTTGAAATGTTAATTTCCACTCTTTGGATTTCAGCCTCTAAAAATGATATCCAACAAAAGTCAATGTTAATACTTCTTGTTCGTCTCATTCAATTTACTTTTAAAAACATTTATCTCCCAACTTCACTTTTGGTTGATAAATCTCAAAGAAAGAATATTAACTTACTCGTGATACCTTCTCCTTTCCTTAAAAAACTTGGGCTACAGTTAATTCTTGAAGTTTCTGATAATAAAGTCTTCTCTAGTAACGACATAACGACTTCAATTTTACTATTAGACTTCCTTTCATTTATTGAAAATTCCGAATTCACTGAATTCAACTACAATCAAGATGATAAACCCTATTACAAATCAAACCACTTGATTGATCAGTCTTTGAGTCTCAATTTTAAACAAATCAAAACTGAAGTCATCCTCCAATTATTACTCTCTCAAACTCAAATTGTAGCCCAATCTTCCTATCTTTTTAGCAGAATTGTCGAATATTTTGAGTCAGAAAGCTTTTCTCCTTCGAATCAAAACACGAGTAGAATTTCTAACGAAAAAGAACAGATAAACAGAATTATCAAAAGTACCAGTTTAAATTCTGCCATATCATTTGTTAAATCCATTATTTCCAATAACTCAATGATTTTAGTTGAATTAAACACTCAAAATGACAACTCAAATAATCCAGAAAATGAAATCATGCTTAAATACGATTTCAAACTTGCTAATTAAAGATAAATAGTCTTCCTTAGCTTATTTCATTCAATTTTCTCACTTTTTTCAATAATAAAAAATGTATTTAAAAAAAACATCCTAATTCTTCAGTTTTGTCTGGTTTAGAATTTTAATTAAATGCATGTGGACAAAATTATTTGGCAATTAAGAGTTTGTATACCGGTATTGTGTGCAACATGTAAATTTATTTCACAAAGTTAAATGCAATTTGTGGGGAGTTGTATGGCGGTAATGCAAAATTTTTGCTGTTTCTTCGGCCGCCTGCGAATAATATTTTGATTTGAATTTACAATGGCATTGAGACAGACTCTCAGGTTCCCCAATAAACAAACTCAATTAAACTATTTATTTGACTGAATATTATTTTTATTGAGCAACAATTTAAAATGGCAGTTTATGAGTCAAAAGCATATGCAGCTTTGGGCCCTTCTCAAGATTTAGTACCACATAAATATGAGATAAAGTCATACGAAGCAAATGAAGCTAAAATCAAAGTTTTATATTGTGGAATTTGCCACAGTGATGTTCATCAAGTAAAAAATGAATGGTTTCCAGGAATTTTCCCAATGGTCCCGGGCCACGAAATTATTGGTATTGTTGAGGAAATTGGAGAAAATGTTACAAAAGTGAAAGTGGGTGATTGCGTAGGAATAGGATGTATTGTTGATTCATGTATGAGCTGTAATGCCTGTAAGGATGGGTATGAACAATTTTGTGGAAGCCTTTCACTCACTTATAATGGTCGCTATAAAAATGGAATGAATACTTATGGAGGATATGGTACATATGTTACTTGTAACGAGCACTTCTTACTTAAGATCCCAGAAAACTTGGATAAAGCAGCTGCTGCTCCATTGCTCTGTGCTGGAGTCACCGTTTATTCTCCAATGATTAGGAACAAGATGAACAGACCGGGATTCAAGTTGGCTGTAGTTGGATTAGGAGGTCTGGGTCACATGGCTGTCAAGTTTGGTGTCAGCTTCGGATGTGAAGTTGCTGTAATCACTCGTTCAGAAAGTAAAAAAGAATATGCCCTTGCTATGGGAGCCAAACATTTTATTAAATTTGACGATCCAGAAGCACTTGAGAAGTTCAGTGGATACTTCGATGGTATTATTGATACTGTTTCTGGAAAAAGGTCAGTGGAAAACCTATTGAGATTGCTCTCTTACCACGGAGTCATGGCATGTGTTGGAGCTCCTCCTGCTGGTGAAACTTCCGAATTCAATTCATTTTCAGTAATATTTGGTGAAAAAACCATCACAGGTGGTAATATTGGTAATATTGAAATCACTCAACAAATGCTTAACTACTGTGGTGAGCACAATATTACATCTACTATTGAACTAATTAAGCTAAACCAAGTCAATGAGGCCTACGAAAAAATGCTTAGGAGCGATGTTAAATTTAGGTTTGTAATTGATGTCGCTAACTCTCAAGATCAAGTTTGAAATAAAGAATTTAAAAAACTGTATTTTGGTTGTTTTTTATCTGCTTTTTTTTTTTTTTTGTGATAATAAGTGCTAAATATTATTCGTCTGCTTCTTTTTCATCACCCCACTTGCATTTAATCGGCTATCGACTTTGCCGCCGTACGTGTTTTTTGACTATCCCTACGGTATATATTTGCATGCATGTGATTATGTGCACAACATGCCAATCTTTTCCAATAATTTCATGTGGACAACCTTTCAAAATACAGAAATGATGTAAAGATTCACTGTGTATACATAATTGCTAAGAATAATTATTTTAAATGAAAATTAACAGTAATATTTTATTTTTTTCTGAATTTAAACAGATGTTTTTAAATAAACTAATCATTAATTTAAATAAAATGAAGAGGGAAAAGTTTTTAAATTATAATTATGGAAATTATGAATTATTTGAGTCTAGTCCCAGACCCTTAATGAAATGTTTTCCAACAAATATAAATAACAAAATTAAAAAATAAAAAAAGGTGGAATAATAATACCTGTAATCAGTGTGAAAAAAAAACGAGAAATTAAACACACTGTAATAATACAATAGTTTTCTTAAAACTTGAAAGACTTAATACAAAATCTTAGAGCTCAGAAGAAATGAAAGCGGCTCTGATTTTGGTTATTAGCATTGTAATTTGCTTTAAAAATGTATTTTCGCAAGGTGAAGAACTAATCAATAATATTAATGAGATTCAAAATTTGAATATAAATAAAACAATTAATGAAACTTTAAGATTAAATGATACAAAAGCTGATAATTCCACGAAGGAAGAAGATAAAGGATTTAGAATAAATCCAATTTCTTGGGACAATGTATTGAATGGATTAAGTGATATTTTTAATGAAATTAATTGCTTATTTAATAAATTATGGGAATCTATAAGAATTTATATTAAAGGTAAAGAGGGTGTTTCAGAGGAAAATGAAATAAATGCATTTAATCAATCATTAATAAATTCTTCATCCACTCTTGTAAAAAATCTTGAAGACAGACTCTTATGGTCATTCACAATTCCAGAATTTAAAATTAAGCTACCAAGTTTAAATACAACGGGGATTTTATTTGGAAATAAAAGTGCTAAAGATAAACAGAAGTTGGAACTAATGAAAATCAATCGCTCAACTTCAGAGGAGGAAATATTGTCAGGGATTTTACTTTCATGTGCATTTTTTGCTTTGTATTTGATTTGCTGGATTTTTGCATATGTGAAAGATTTGTCTGATTGGGTTAGTATATTAAAAAGACCGAATTTGATATTTTTGCAACAAATTCCAAACAACTATCAATTGAAAAGTAAAAATGAAGAAAAAATTAACATGTTTAATGGGATAAAGTTCCCATATACCAATTTATATTTTATTCCACCGATCAAAATGAAAGTGGGGTATGTAAGAATATTAACTATTACCATGCAAACAGTATTTTTTCCGCTAACTCTTATTCATTTTATAACTTCAAAATTTAAAGTTTCTCATTTTCACTTTGAATATTTCAATAGCAAATTAAAGAGTTATTATGAGACAATAAAAAATGATGGATTTGTTTTGAATTACTTTTATATGACAAACCAGGAATATAGGTCTAAAGATGGAATCAAAATATCAGAGAAAAAATTTTCAAAAAGTATTTNCGATGAAAATATTGATTATTGAATATTATTAGATTTATTTCTTCCAATGAGAATTCTAATAAACTTCCATCTATGGAAGATTTGAAGAATTGGTGTCATGGATTTTGGTTCAAGGCAAATAAGATAGATATATCGCAATATAAGGAATTACTTCCAAGAATTGCTTGTCTTATCATTTTAAGAAAGCTTGTCCGAAGTGAGCAAATTTCTTATGATTATCTAAGAAGGTTAAGAATGCAAATAATTGGAGCTAACAATCAAGCAGATCTTGTGAGAGATTGGATCAAGTCTACATTAGTAAGAAATAATCCAAAACTCAATTTTCCAAATCAATGGACTCAAAGAAGTCCTACAGGGTCAATAAAGATTAATATTCATGATAATGGAATTTATACTCTTATTAATGATTATTTGAATAGAGTTGGGATTCATTCTGAACCCCAAATAAAATTACTAATGGAATTAACTTCAGGTCAAGTTCAAAATTTGGAATGTTATTTGTGGCTAATTGATGAACTTCAAACAATATGTATTCACCCAAGGATACTATGTGATTGTATTAAAGGATTTGATTCTTTGGAGTGGATTGGTCCAATGGGATTTTTACCATTTTGACATATTAAATCCATATTGATAAATGATGGCGTTGCAAGAACTGGTACATTAACATTGGAAGAAAATAATTCGAAATCTAAAGTTCTTAAAAGAGAAGTTACTTCTTGAACAAACCAATCTAATGGAAAAATATCCACATTTGAAGGAAATTTACGTATTTCACAAATTGGAAAACCGATATAAATAATCCAGTCATTAAATTTACCGTATTAGAAGAAAAAGAGATATTTCAAGCTTAAACCACTTAATAAAAAGTCTCATACCACAATCAAGGTCAAAACAAAGTTATGACAATGAGCTTTCTGACTTTTCTACAGAAGCTTCAATGACTATGGACCTCAATTCAACATTGAACAGTACTTTACCAAGAAGTGTATTAAATGAAGGAACAAATGATGTATTTTGGGGTGAAAAGTTGAATATTAGATCAAAAAATGTCAAGGGAGATTATGAAATAGATTATAATTCAAGATGTTTCTGGGATTTTGATATGCCAATACCATTTACAGCCACATCTGTATTAATTAATAATGTTTTAACTTATGTTTGGATTAATTATGATTCAAAATTACTCTGTATTCAAAGAAAGGATTCCCCTATTGAAAAAACAGATTTCAAGTCTAATGATAATTTAAAGAATCAATTAAGCCAAATTAATCAATTGAAAGAATCTATGGCTTTAAATAAAATAAGAAGTTTTGATGATGATATTGTAATTGAGAGTGTGAATAACACTCCAAATTCTGATTCATGTATTGAAATTTTGAATCTAGGTAATATTCTTGGCGAGAAAAATAAAGAAATCAAGTATTCTAGTGATAATCACATTAATAACAAAGTAAACACTGTTACAAGAGGATTTATGGATAAAGGAAGATTATCCACAAATTTTGACCAAGACAAACAAGAGGAAATTGAGACAGAAGCACATAATATTGTCAATAAATGGTTACCGTTTGACAAAAGCTTATATCCAGCTTTTGGTGTTTTGACATATGATGATATCCAAAATCTTCATCCTGTATATGCAGTACCTGGCATTTTAAACGGAACTTTTTGTACTAGAGGATTTTTTATTGGATCAATTATAAATGTGCATGTTGTTGGAGACTTTGTTGATGATATTATTGATGAATATGCAATTGGAATAGAATCTCAGTTATTAATTACCTTTGAGGGCGGATTAAGTTTAAGAATTAATACTTTTTCCCAAGGAGCAGCGAACTCTCTTAAGGAGAATTTGGAATCAATTATCGATAATTTAGAAGAAAACATCTTATTATCCATGAGACAAAGTATAAGCAATTTAAGTAAAGAAAGTAAAAAAGAACTAAATAGTAAAAGCAATCTAGTAACTAATTTGGAAGATACTTTATTTTCAGTTGGAGTAAGCCCTCCTGATTTGATTTCTCGTTGTGAACAGTTGACTGAATATGAGAAAACCTCTTTCAAAGATAGCTTTATAAAAAGTTTTACAAGATTCAACCCTCTAATTGGAAGACTTCAATGGAACTCATCTTCTCCAAGGACATATAGGTGGCTTTCATATACTGCAAGTACTTCTTTATCACACTTTTTAATATTCTATCTTTTGAGTTCTATACCAAGAATTAACAAGGTTGAAAATGGAATTTTGGTTGGTTGGATTGCATATTGTATATTAAATATATCAAAGATAACTTTAGATACAGCTATGGGATTTTCCTCAGTATTATATATCATGTCAATAAGACAACAAGCTGCTTATTCATATTTTAGATTATGGTCTATTTGGCTCACTTCAAGCTTTTGTATTCTAATTACAATAGTTTTATCAGTTTTAACTATTTTACAGTCAGCAAAGCCTATAAACAATATTGAAACATCAAGTGGATTCATTCTCAATGATATTAATTATTCCATTTCAACATGGATCGCTGGATTTATTGTCACTTTTCTATCATTATTCCTACAGCCTTTGGTTCTAGCTTTGAGTTATAGCATTATATTATTACTTTCTAAGAAAACAAGTTCATTTGATGGACTTGTGGCATTCTTCAAGATATTCAGTGACATTCACGTCAAAAAAAATGGACGAATGCCAGTGAGACCTGAATGTGTTATTAAGATGCAATGTAAACATTAATCAAACCTAACAAGTTGTGTGGAAGCTAAAGAAGTGGGGAGTGAATATATTGAAATTATTTGTCTATGAAGGTTATATTTTCATAAAGAAGAAATCATTTCTTTGTAAAATATAAACAAAAAAAAGAATAAAAAGAAATCTCTTTAATAAACAGAATCCAATCATTATTTCGAGTTATATATTCAACTATATTTCAATATTTAAATATTTGATTTGGGCGGGAACGCTCCGAGTAAATATTTACATGTAAAAAAGAGTTATATAATTAAAAGAGAGATAATGGGAATTAAAAAAGAGCGATTAATAAAGTAGTGGAGAGGAGTCTTTTGAAAAGATACGTTATTTTTTAGATACTATAAGAGGGAGTTGGGTAATTATTTATTTAGTGAATAAATAGTGGACATTTGTATAAAGGTGGTGAATGATTAAGAGATAAAAAATTAATTGGAATTACATCAGGAGAAAAAGCTAAGCTAAATTAAATTGATTAAAGAGAAAAGTATTAAAAAAAGAATAACTGAGTAATTAGGAGGATATAAATATTGATTAGAAGAGTAAATAAAGTTAAGAATGAATTTGGAAACTAATTTGTTAAATAAGACAAAAATGCAAGTAAAGAAGGTAAAACTATTATTGATTCTATTATCAGTCTTGGTGATTTTTGAATTTTGTTTAGGAACAGATTTGACAGCAGATTTGGACTCTTATTCAGCAGTTACAGCTGATCCAACAAGTAGCACAAAATTATTAAATTTAGTAGCACAAGAAGCAGTTCCTACACATGGAGGGAATAGATTTATGGATATTGGGGATGGATTGGCCACAAAACACGTTATTGAAAAAATCAATTCATATACGCCTCAAAACTTGGAGGTAGCAGAAAGGTATGCAGCAAATATGGTAGCAATAAGTAAGCTCAGAGAAGAAATTTACATTGATACTAAGGAATATTATGAGTCCATTAAATCACAATTAGAAGCAGTTCCAGAAAGTAAGAAGCTTAATGAGATACTGAAGAATTCTGAGTTAAAGATGAAAAAAACAGAGCAAAATTATTTGGAATCAAAAAAAGCTGCAGAAAGATCTCTTGAGATTTATATGAAATTTATAAGACCAACAACTGAGAATGTTTTGATCAAAGCAGAAGCAACTGAAGGAAAAGGCTTGAAGATAGCTCATGACGAATTAGCAAATATGGAATCAATTTCATTGCCAGATATGGATACTAGTGGATATGAGCCTTTGGATGCAGATGCATCATTACTAAGTATTGCAGAAAGTGTATTACCTCCAGAAGAAACAAAAGAAAGTTTGATTAATAAGGCTTTAGAAAAGATTTCAGCAACAATTGAGGATGACTTTATGAATAACAACGATTCAGATGGAAAAGGAAATAAATCTGATAAAAAGTTAGTAATTGAAGATTTGGGTAATGGTGATGATGATGATGAAGATGATGATATTGAGGAAGATGAAGACAATGATCAAGATTTCGATGTTAGGGATAAGAGTGTTTCAAATAAAGAAACAAAAGATGTTTCTATTAATAAATCAGAGACAATTTCACAAGTTGGTAAAAGTGAAGAAATCTTTGGAAGTACAATAACTAGTTCTAATGATGAAAACAAAAATGATAAGATTTTGACATCTTTTCCATCATCGATTTCTGCTTCATTCCCATCAGCTGCTGATCCAACAATAAAAAATAAGAAAATTATTATGATTCCAGGAGGGACTAGTTTAAGTGGTAAAGTTCCTGAGCATTTTCAATATATTTTCAGGAGAAGTTATTTATTAGTTTATATTGCTTCAATATTTGTTGAATCATATGTATTACCACAATTCTTTACAGAAAATCCTGCAATCAAATTATATTCATTTTTTAGAATAAAAAGAACATTTATATCTCACATATTATTTGGCTTGGCAAGTAAATATAGAATCATTTTCAAAGAGTTACAGAGGTTACCTTTTATTTACAAGGATTCAGAACTTAAAGAAAAAATTGAAAAAGTTGCATTTGATTTATCAGCCACAAATCTTCTTCTCCAAAATGCTCTATCCGATTCTGAAGAAGGTTACAAAAACGTTGCAAGTTTATTAGTGGAGTTTCCATTCAAAGTAAAAGAAGTTTTTTCAAAGTTTTCTGCTCCTATTCGAGTTAATTATCCAAATATTGATTATTCTTTTGTAATGAGTGGATCAATCTATTCTGCTCCAAAACCATTCTTTCCAGAGCTTTCCCCATCAGAAATTGAGAACTTGAAACTTTTTGATAAAGAACTTTCATCAAAGCTTGAAGAATTTGATATTAAGGAATCTTTAAGTGATCTAAAAGAATCTCAGCTATGGATTAAAGATTATGTTTTAAGAAATGCAGCCTATAGGCATTATCAATTTGAAAAGAGTCATAATATTCGTCCATACTTTGATTTTTCTCAATTCAATATCTGTTTAGTACCTCAAGTTGAAGAATTTTTAAAGTCATCGATTAAAAAGAGTGATTAAGTTAAGTTGATTTTGGATACAACTGCTAATACTGTTAAGGTAAATCTTGTATATTTGGATTATCTCAGTATCAAATAGAATGAAAATAAAGCAATCTCTTTAATAATATATATGTATATGTATATATATATATATGTATCTATATTTATATCTATTAGATGGAAGAATGAACACATTCCACGTAATATATATTATTAAAATATGCTTAAGTTTATTTTAATGGTTAAGTTTAAGCAAAAAGAAAAGAGAATTTATTTAGTTACCTTCAGTATTACTCTAGACACTATTATTAATTTGGGTCTAATTTCTTTTCATTACTTATTCTTCTCTTTCAAACACAATTACGTTTTTTAATTTTTTTTGAAAAAATTCTAACTCAAAAATTTCTACCTTTAATCTGCAAAACAATAAATGTATGAGACTTTGAAATTCACTTATAGATATATCTACACTATTTGTTTTTGTTCATTATTAAGTTAAATATAATCCTTATTATTCTTATTTAGAGCGATTCAAAACCTAAAAAAACTTTTTATCCTATATAGATCATCTAATACCGGCATGTAGTAAGTTATTTCAGGTACCGGGGTTCCCGCCTCAATTTAATAAGAAATTATGAAAAAAAGTCGAAATAGTGGACAAAATATTTTGATAATAAAAGTTTGGAGGGTATAAAAAAGTAAAATTATAATTTAATTTATAGTATTTGTGAATAGAAATTGAAAGAAATGAATTGGATAATAGGAAAGGGAGGAAAGCTTTCTCTGCATATTATGGTTTTGGCTTTAATCTTGGTAATTCAGTTAACACAGTGTGTAAAATGTCTAAAAATAACTGAATTAAACGCTCTTTTGCCAGGAGAACGATATAATTTGTATACCTCGTTATCGAAAAAAAGAGCTTCATTCTTGGAATTATATTTAATTGAAGAGGAGAAGAATGATGAGGAAGGAAAACCAAAAGTTAAAGTAGAAACTGATTGTATGTTAAGCGTTTTACAATACAAATTGGTAGATTTATTGACAGGAGATCGTGAATTTGATCAGAATTTGGATACAATTACAGCAAAAAAGTGTTTAAGGAAAAGTTTAACTCAGTTGCAGAGCTTTTATGTACGATTTTTTGATTTAAAACTAATTTACAAACCAAACTGTTTTGAGAGAGCTTGTTTTAAGAAACCAGAGAAGGTTTTCTTTGAAAATTTGGAGAATCTTGCTCTATCTATGTATTTTTTCTTTACTGTAAATAATTTAATAAAAGAAAAAGGTGGTTTTGCAAGAGAGTTGGCTCTTCCACAGGAATTGGAACATAAAAATGAAGCAATTTCTATTTTGAATAATGTCAATCAACTTCATTCATATAAAGAAGGCTTAAAAGTTTGCATGAAATTTAATATGTTGGACATCATGTTATATCCAAGACTAAACAATAAAACTCTATTATCAGAATTTAAGATTTTCTCTTCAATACTACGTATTTTGACAGCTAGTGCTGAAAAACATGTTCGTTCGTACAAATATAACAAAAATAATTTTGAAATAAATGGGAAAAAAAATTATAGCAAGAAGTTGATTTCAGGTATTAAGAAGATTAGGTCTTCAATGAAACTACTTTCCTATGTAATTCTCACTAAATACTTTATCATTGCAGACATTTTTAATTTGGAAATATATGAACAGATTTACAATTCTATCATCAATACTAATACCACTTATAATGCATATTAAAATCTTTTTATTACGTTTACATATTTATGTGTTTAAATTTAATACTTACAGAATTCCGGTAATGAAATTCAGGAAATGGCGGGAAAACATGCACAGTTATTTAACTTATAAATATATACTATGCATGCATACGCGCGGTTTATACTGGCTAAATGAATGATTCAAGGTTAATAATTAGTGAAGGTATGAAATGTTTTCTTAGGAAAGTTTTGAAAGGCTTTCATTAAAAATAAAATATTGCTAGGGTTGGGGTGCCTCGAGCTTTCTTTTTGTTTAACTATAATTTCTAGTTTTTTCATTTTTCTTCTTTTTTTTTTATTCTTGCCTCTTTATTACCTTTTTAGTTAAGTAACAAAGAAGCAGAAGGTGCTTGACACTTTCGTGCATTGTAAGGAGGAGTAATTTTCCTGTATTAATACATTCTAGAGCTTCCGAATGAGAGCAATGCAATGTATTTGCGATTATTCCATCTCTAATGTTTACAATTTCTCTTCTTAAATCTTGGTCTTCAATAGACCAATCCCAAGATCTTGCTAAAAGCATTTGAACTGTAATATCTTGAATATTAGCTAAATCAATTAATGAATAGTAATAGTAAGCTCCTTGGTTTGCTAAAAGAAACTTATTTAGTTGTTCATTCTCCAAATTTTTAACATAAACCTTTGGATAATTCAAAGCCACGATTTTTCTCTTAAATTCAGTTAAAAAAAGAAGTATTGCAACTTTTAAAGTTTCTGTTGCCTCAAATATACTTAAATCTTTTCCTGATTCATTGTAGAAATCTTTCTGTTTCTCATCTGAAAGATCATTTCTAAGTTGTCTCAAGGTTTCCTCACTATAACATCTTTCTAGAACTTGACTATTCATTGATTCCAATATTATTTCTTCTTCATCTTTTATTTCATTGTTAATAGATAAAGAATGAGCTTCTTCAAGGTGGAATTTTGCGTCTTTTTTTTTCACTACAACCACATCAAATTCACATAGACGACATGCTAGATAGTTTTGGATATTTTCAGTTAACTCTTTCTTCACCATTTCTTTCTTTGCTTCCCTTTTTTTTCTCTTTCTCTTTCTTTTTTTCTTTTTCTTTTTCTTTCTCTTTCTCTTTCTCTTTCTCTTTTCTCTTTCTCTTTCTCTTTTCTCTTTCTCTTTCTCTTTCTCTTTCTCTTTCTCTTTCTCTTTTCTCTTTTCTCTTTCTCTTTCTCTTTTCTCCTTCTCTTTCTCTTTCTCTTTTCTCTTTCTCTTTCTCTTTCTCTTTCTCTTTCTCTTTCTCTTTTCTCTCTCTCTTTCTCTTTCTCTTTCTCTTTCTCTTTCTCTTTCTCTTTTCTCTTTCTCTTTCTCTTTCTCTTCC
>NW_667447.1:0-39444 GCF_000006425.1 Cryptosporidium hominis TU502
CCTTGGAAACTAAACTGTGTTTCAAACTTATTAGTTTTGAGCCAGTTCTTTTCAAAGTTTTATCTTCTGCACCAATATTAGTTGAACTTAATTTGGGAATCGTATTTTTTAACTTTATTTTTTGGTTATTTTCATCATAACTTAAATCAGATCGATGAGTACTGCTTTTAATGGTTAACGAACTTTCTTCTTCTTCATGTGACTTAATAAGAGATTGTAGCGTTGACTTTACTTTATCCATTATTTTTTTTGAAGATTTACCTTTTCTACGAATTGAAGAAATTTCAGGGTTATTACTCCCTTTTTCAATTAAGTCAATTTTTTTTCCAGTTCCTGGAATCACGAAATTATACCTTAACTTATCATTAAAATAATCTTCTATATTCATTAAGCTGTTAGAATGATTAACCTTCTTTTCTTCATCTGAATCCCAATCAACCGAAATCAGACTAAAACAATGCTTTCCTAACATTCTATTTTTTATTTGGTTAATAGATATGTCTTGATAATTTGTTGATATTGATTTATTCATACCTAACTCTGGTTCTTGAGGTATGGACAAATTATTCGAAAAAACACTTGAGCGATTACTAGAAGATGAGCCTAAACTATCATTGTTAAATAACTCATTTATCCTTTGTGCTGAATTATCATCTTTGAATCTTTCCTTGACCTTGTTAAGTTCTAGTAGCGGAAGGACAACCTCACGATTGACAATGTTAATATTGCTGTTACTCATCTATTGCTTTCTCCATTAATTTAAATATATACTATTTCTTTTCAATTAAAAAAATATTATTTCCATCATAAATCTTTAGAAAAGAATTCACCTATTTCCCTCCAATGTGTCAAACTATGACATAACACCTCAAAAACAAAAATATAAACTAAATATAAGATGTTCAAATTGGAATGGATGCAATTCCTTTAAACCAATTTATGTTTAAATTAAATATTAAATGATATTAATTATTTCAAAATACTTACTACTTACCTAAACCCACTCCAAACACACATGCACCTTTAATTTCCGCATGTTACCGCCAACTCATCAAATTTAATTCTGATCAAAAAATTATCCTTTTTTTTTATCACATTAAACGTATAATATCATTATTAATAGAAAACTTAAGCATATAATATTGTTTTTTGTACAATTTGTGAGCGTTTTCTTGCCAGATTTACCAAGATAAAAGAAATCATGCATTATATTTCAAAGTAATTTTAGATCTTGATCAGCCGAGATTTAAAACCATTTAGCAAAGATTTTTTGCTAAAAATAACTAAAGTAATTCATGGCAATTGGAAATATATATTTTTCAAGAGTATCAAGTTGTGTTTTGCGTATCAACTTGTATTACAGAAACAAGTAATGTTTAGATATGTTTCAAGAATCTATTAATGATTTCATTCATATTTAAAAATAAACAATTTGTTAAAATTGTTATTATTGCACTACTTCCTTGCCTAAATGCACTTTTTTGGTTGTTCTTCATTTCAAATGGCTGGCTTGCAATGTATAGCATGCATTTTCTCTGCATGTTTTTTATCCCAACTTTTTTTTATGGCCTTCAATATCTTACAAGCAATTTAAGCGATGCTCGAGAGTATGGAAAAAATTTTGATATACTCAAGTGCATATGTGTTTGTATCTTTACATCAGTCTTTGGGACTACATGTCTTTTTTTAGTATCAGAGCTTTCAAAGATTATTCCAACATTTGATCTTTTAAATATTGAAGAAATCAAAAATGGGTTATTAAAAGAAGGTATAATTAAAGATCCAACAAACAAAATTGGTTTTTCTACGTGGTTTTCGAGCATCTACTTTTCAATAGTTAATCCAATTATAGAAGAACTTTTTTGGAGGTCATTTGTTTATAAAGAATTAATAATCTCATTAGGAGTTAGAAATGAAACCAACCCACAATCAAGGTTTAACATTAATGAGATCGGAGCAAATTATTCAGACTTTTTAATAGCAAGAGATCATAGCAGTAACTTATTTGAAAGTTATGATGTTGAAAGTGGACAAATTGGCTACAAAGCAAATACTGAGCTTGCGAGCATTATTTGCTCAGTATTATATTCGCTTTATCATTTTTTTGTGTTAATACGCTTTTCCTCCATCCACTGTTCAATATTATCAACAATCTCCTTAGCAATTATAGGTCGGGCACTACTTTATGTAAATAGAAAATTCCACACTATATACTCTATTTATATTCACATCGGGATGGACATTTCAATAGTAATATTCTTAATACTATCTCTAAAATAAGAAAAAACTAGAACTTAGAGAATTAAGATAAAAAGAAAAACTTAATCGATACTATCCTACACGCCACGAACTTATCTGATTCTTGCGATGGGTTTTCTGAAGTTGGCTCCTGCGAAGGAACAGTTATTGCCAAGCTCTTCTTCGATACGCATTAGTTGGTTGTACTTAGCAACGCGTTCACTTCTACAAGGTGCACCGGTTTTAAGTTGGCCTGTACCTAGGCCAACAGTTAAATCTGCGATAAATGTATCTTCTGTCTCTCCAGATCTGTGAGAAACTTGAATACCCCAGCCAAACGATCTTGCGAGGTCAAATGCTGCGATTGCTTCTGTAACAGTGCCGATCTGGTTGACCTTTAATAGCAAAGCGTTGCATGCGCCTTTCTCCTTTCCGATCTTGAGACGGCTCATATTAGTAACAAATAAGTCATCTCCCATAATTTGAACTTTCTCACCAACTTGGCTTGTCAATGAAGCATATGCTTCATAATCATCCTGATCAAATGGATCCTCAATGCTTGCGATATCATACTTTGAACAAATGTTCTTCCACATCTCTGTTAGCTCTTGGCTTGAAAGATAATTATTAGAGTCTTTGCACTTGAAGTTTAGATCATAGCACTTCTTATCCTCAACAAAAAATTCAGAAGCTGCAGGGTCTAAAGAGATTTTAATCTTACCTGAATATCCACAGATGTTTATTGCCTCTGTAATCAAGTCGAGTGCTTCCTCTGGAGTAGCAATATCTGGAGCAAACCCACCCTCATCACCAATATTTGTAGCTCCTAATCCATACTTTTTCTTGATAACTGATTTCAAGGTGTGATATACCTCGGCACCATATCTAAGTGCTTCCTTGAAATTTGGGTGCGCCCACTGGGAAAATCATGAACTCTTGAGGAGCGAGAGCATTACCTGCATGTTTTCCCCCATTCAAAACATTAAATGATGGAACAGGCATAACGAAGTTATTAGTATCATTTCCTGCCAATTCAGCAATATACTTGTATAATGGAACGCCTCTTGCTGCTGCTGCTCCTGCTCTGGCCAATGCGAAAGAAACTGCTGTTGTTGCATTAGCACCGAGCTTTGACTTTGTGAAACCATACTCATTCTTTGAACCATCCAACTGTTCTGTCATCATGGTATCGAGCTCTGTTTGATGTGTTGGGTCTTTACCAATCAATGCAGGAGCAATTATTTTATTTACATTTTCAACAGCTTTTTGCACACCTTTACCGAGATATCTCTTCTCATCACCATCACGTAATTCCTTGGCTTCATAGATACCTGTTGAGGCACCAGAGGGGCAACATGCTCTGAATACTCCTTGCTCTGTTGTAATTTCTGCTTCTACAGTTGGATTTCCTCTGGAATCCAAAATTTCACGTGCTTTTACTGACAATATAGAAGGCATAGCTAAACTTCAACACAAAAATCTCAAATAAATTTGGAAAATAACTATAATAAAATATTTTATTATTTCTTAACTGAAACAATGAAAATAATTTCGCAGTATCTATATCTATAACCTCGGGCATGCTGTGTACGAATTAGAGTTTGGTGTGCAGGCGCCTGATCGTTTAAATCCTTTGAATTGCCACTAATTCATATTCCCGCCCTTAGAGAATCTAAACCACTTACTTGAATATAAGAGAAAAAAAAAGTGCAATAAAAAAAAACAAAAGTTATGACGCAATATAGAACTGTGTGTGAAAAGTTGTCCCGTGAGATATAGAATCTACCGAATTTCAGTATATTTAGTTTCCCCCATATCTAGTAGTCGTGCTGGTATACAGTTGGTCTAATCATTTGTCTCCCTATTTGCCCAATCCATTCTTCTTTTTCAATTGGGTTTTCAGCTATTAAAAAGAAGACTCTGTTTGGGGTGTCAACCCTAAATGAATTTTCTTTATTTGTATCTTCGTCAGCGGATCTGACAGTTAGACATTCAGAGAGCATCAATGACTCAGTAGGAGTGGAAAGGCTTCTTTGATCTTTAAAGCTTGCGAGGTAGTTCCTTGTTAATACGAACCATCTTCTACGCCAGTCTTTTAGAAATCGACTTTGTTTGTAAAGCCACCCTTGCTTAACAATCTCGTCTTGCCTAATGGAAATCTGTGGACTTCCCAAAAACATGTGCGGTAGCTAATTAAAGGTAATGTGATTTACTTTAAAAAACTATTAGAAACTGATTGTCGTAATACTGCTTGAAAAAAAATACTTATAAAAATTAAGCGAGTTAATATCTACTCTAAGGAGCGTTTACGATAAAATTCACTACTTTCTCGATAACTTTACTCACAAATAATTTAACCAATGCTATCCTAGTATAAATAATTTTACATTTATGCAAATAGGCGCCACTGTGACAATATAATCCTTAATTTGGCGGTATATTTTGAGGATCAGGAAAAGAGATTAAAAGGATAATTTAGCATGCTTATTCTAAATATTTTCAAATAAATAGCTCACTGTTGTGTTTCTTCTGGCTCAACAACAGTTAATTCAAGCAATGTTTCTTCCTCATTTGCCTCTTGTTTTTTATCATCAATATAATCCATTTCAAAGTTGTCATTAGTGACGTTTTCTGAAAATTCTTCATTAGCTTGCTGTATCTCAAATATTTCTGTAATATTCTCAATACTCTCACCTTCTTTTATCAGCCCATCATTAGGGTTAACTATAACTTCACCATATGGTATTTCAGTCTCTTCCTGAACATTCTCAATTTGATAAGGTTCCTGTATGTTGCTTGACTGGTCAATATAAATCACCTGATTACCGTCAGCATCAAATTCTACATTATTATTATAAGTTTCATCGTAATAATAAATTGTTTCGAATTGATCTGCTTCATCACATATATATACATTATCGATATTAGAAACTTCCAAATCAAACTTTTCTGCATCAATATGAATTTCATTACTCAATTGTCTTTGTATAGTGAAAGATTTTGGATCAGGGCTTTCCTTTGAGTAATAATATATGTCATATTCACTTTCTGTTTCGTACTCATCAATTTCTGGTTCATATTCCTCGCTGCTTTCACTTTCCTCACTACTTTCTTCATGGTCCATGAAAAGACGTTTATTGTATTCATTTACAAAAATAGGATAAAATGGATTTGAGTAAAAGTCCTCTAAGAGCTTTGAATGCTTTTCTCTTATCCAATCAGGAGCATTTATTGGCTGCTTATATTTATCATTCGCGTGATTTTTAACCTCGTTAATAATATCAAGTCTTTCCTTATTTAATATTAACTCTTCAAAAGAAGAAAGCAAATTGTTCTCAATATTTGAATTTAAATCTGTTATATTATCAAGTGCACTTTTGCTTTTAAAATTATTGGAGTTGTTTAATTCAGAGGAAAGTTTAATTACATTTGCGAGATGTGATAGTGCTAAGTTCCTACTTAAATCAATATTTTTTTGTTCTTGGCTCTTATTCATTGGCATTATTAAGTGGTTAAGTCTTTCATCAGGAATAAAACTCAAAGTATCGTTAATATTATTGAGAATTTCTTTGGTACTTAGGTCTTCACCCAAAATATTAGCATTGTTTTTTATTTTAGTGATATTCTCTGTAGAGAAAAAGCCTTTTTTTGCTTTATTTAATTTATCTTTATCCGTTTGAGACAGGTGCTTAGATTCTGTATCAGCAGCTATTTTTAGTTCGCGTAATGTAACAACTCCGTTTATTCTGGAGTAAGCTCCTAATTTTGATGATCCGTTGATCATCTCACTCTTAAGATTTGAACATTTTGTCCAAATATAAAGGAATTTTTTAATTGCAGATATGTGGTTATGTTGTACAATACACGCCAACTTGTAACAAGAAAGTATATTCTTAAACATTGAAATAATATGTGTAGCAACATCTTCGTTGTTAACGACACTCTTTTTCCAAAACATTTCGTCTTTCTTTGAAATTGCATTCTTTGATAATTGAGAAAATCCATATTTAATTCTTTTTAAAACTATATGTTTGATAATAGAAGCTCCAGCAAAGATTTCTGAACCTATCTTTCCTTTTAATTCTATCCTTGCCTGGTATTGCAGCAGTCGGAAGGCATACAATTGATTTCTCTTTATTACATCTCTAAATAGATTGTCTAATTTCCCAGCACCACTGCCGATTTCAAGAGACGACTTTACAGCTCTAGTTAATTGATCGCGCGTAAGTCTTGCATTATCTCTTTCCATTTCTCTTAACTTCAGTTTTTCATCCTTCATTTTTACTTCTTCTTGGAGGTCTCTAATATATTTTTGAAATGCAAGAGCGTTCTCACCTGAAATGCCCTCTTCAGAAATCTCCAATCTATTTATTAATTTAGGCTTAATATATTTTTTTTTAATATCTCCATCACCTATATTGGGTGCAAAAGAACGTTGATTTTCATGTAGAGGTTTTTCATCAATTATTTCATTATTATATAAACTATTTTTTTTCTCTTTTTGTTCAAACTGAGTTAAACCATCTTCAAAATTTATCTTATCTTTGTTTTTATCCAATGATAATAAAAAAAGATTTTTTAAATATCCTTGGCTAAACTTTGTTAAATCAGCATTGTATAACTCCATAATTGTCTCATCTCGAACCTTTTCTATTCGTTTGTTTTCTCTTTCTTGCGATATAATTAACGCCATTTTATTCAATCCATGGTTTTTTAGCCACGATAGTGTTTCCATTGGCTGCAATTCCCTAATGTCAAATTTCTCATGAGACCGTCTATTACTATATAGATCATCACTGCTCAAAGTATCAGAACTTTCAATACTTTCGTCAGATAAGCTTTCTTTACTTGAATATAAATCATCGCTTCCGGAATCTAATTCAACTTGTTTATTTAAAATTGAACTTGAATTTTCTTGACTATTACCTGAAGTTGTATTGTTTATCTTTGGAGTGGGATTTTCTTTCTGAGAAAGTTGCTTAATTAACTTTTCATCCTCTACATCTGTTAAGCCATCATACTTCTCTTTCAAATCTGGTTCGTACCTATTCACTTCAACATCCTCACTTATTGTCAAATTCTTTTTGGATCTCACAGATTTCAAAGAATAAGTCCTTTCCGTATTTTTTTCTGAATTATTTTTAGATAAACTTTCTTCCATATTTTTCACCCATTAATTAAAATTCTTGCTAACATTGAATATTTAGTAATATTTCAAGTGAATCAAGCTTCCAGATTTTCCAACCGTTTATAACAGCTAAATCTTCGTACCCAAGCTCAATTTCGTCCTTTGAGACCTTATTCTTCACACAAATTCCTTTTATATTTATTAAATGATTTTGTATTCTTACACACAATGACTGGATGTCAATTTCTGATGTCGCGCGCTCAATGCAAAACCACCATCCCCATTGTGTAAAAAAGTACTTTAAATTGAATCCGACTACTGAAGAAAAGATAATTATCCACATAGCCATCTTTTGTTGATTGTTATGTGTTTGAACTAATTCTTCATCAACTTCTGAAAGCTGATCATATACTTGGAAAACTGTCTTCAATGTGTTCCATCCAAATAAATTAATTAAAATCAAATAATTACAGAATGCAATCCCATGGTTTGCCATCCATTTTTCTCTGAAGTCCCGTTCCATGTTTTCTGGAGATTTACTTTCGGAACTCATATCAATTAGGTATTCTACTGCAAGATTAATTTGATCTTTGATATAGCTAATGTTAAAAGGATACAATTTGGGATGTAATTTATAATATGAATACATTGTAAATAGATTAACAGTAACTTCCTCCGTTCCATTAAATGTCCAATAACTAGATTGCCTATTGTGTCCTATTTCATGGTATATACCCCAGTTCCCTTCATCTTTCAGCGTTTTTAAGTCGAGTATCCCACCTGAATTGATCTCCTCTTCAACTATATCTAGGTGAGTAGCTATTGGATAACCTAAAAATAAGAATTTATTAATTAATCAAAAAAAAATAGAAACTTACCACTATGCATATATCCATCTGAAATTTGTATATCACAAACAATTCTTTCCTTAGTCCATTTATAATTAAAGTAAAGCTCATTTTGAGTATCAATAACTTTATCCCAAAACTCAAGTAAATCATCAACAATTAAGCAGTTTATCCTATACAAAATTCTGCTTGGGATCGTAAGGATTATTTTCTTTCCATGCAGTTCGGTCCAAGCAGGTAATAAATTAGAGAACTTTCTGTTTGCCTCTGAAAAAATTCTTGCCCATAAATATTTATCCGTAATTATTGTTCTATTATCAAATGAGCAAGTATCAAGCTGCAACTTATCAATTGTATAAATGGGAGTTGTTATCACTTCTTTTCCAATTAATGGTATGAACTTAATAAATCCTATTAAATGCCCATGTGGTTCATTACTGTTTGGCTTTTTTAATGATCCTTTTGTATTTGTATGGTCATTATTTGGAATATATTCGAAATACACAATTCCTTCGCATGGGGACTCGATAGTTATATTATTTGTCTCAGAGATACTCCAATTATAAATTTTTTTTACTAACGGAACCCTTCTCATTATTTTTTCTTCTTTATATCTGAGAAAATCACTGTGACTGCCAACATGTAACTTTGATTTAATTGGCGTTAAAGAATATTTGTTTATGGGAATAAATTCAGCTTTTAAAAAACTTCTGTGTTTAATGTAAACTCCAGTATTTTGCCACTCAAATGGAATATCATAAACTGGGCAATGTAATTCATTTCTTGATAAATTTAATTCCGCATGCTCTTCTCTCAACAAAGAATTTGTTATATTACTTTCTATTTTCCAAAATTGATTCATACTGATCCAATCATCAAAATCATCGAAAGTGTACTTATCACCTTCTAAATCACAAATTTCATGAATTTTATCTTCTTTTAACCTTGAACAAGCAATTGCCATATACAAGATATTAATTTTTTCTTCCATATTGAAAGGAGGTTTCAAATTCAAATAGTTCCTTTTTTTTAGTAGTTGAGCTATTAAATTAAGAATTTTATTTTGCTCGCTTGTTTTTATATCCATATTTAGGTGACATTCAATATCTTTTGTCATAATAAAATACTCATCAAGATTTAATTTAGTGTCGTTTTCTGTGCCATTCATTGACTTCAATAACTTTTTCCAATAGTAAATTGAGCTTGAAAAATAATTTGATAGATTTTTGGAGTTTACAGAACTTACTTCATTGCAAAAATATTCGTTTGTAAAAATCATTCCCATCTCTTTATTAATATCATTCGAAATTGAATTGGAATTTACTTTCCCACCGCTGATATATTCCCATCCCCAGGGGCATAATCCGATAATAAGCAACCCACCTGAACAAATATAATTCTTGAGTATTTTTGAAGATAATTTTGTCTCGTTTACCGTATTTTTTTTTTCTTTGTTTCCGTTAATTACTAAAATATTTAGTTCATTATTAGAAACGCTTTTTTCAATGCTTTCTAATTCAACATATTCGAAAAATGAGCCTTTAAAATAATCAAAATTGTTTTTGCTAATACTATTAATAAATTCTGATGACTCTGAGTTAGAAAATCCTAAAAACCCAATACATTTATCTTTTTTTGTTTCTCCTTTGAATTTATAGAAGTTCTCTAAAATAATATTTAATATTTGATGTCCATTTTTATCAATCAAAAAACTTTCATGAGAGAACGATAAAATCGCCCCTTCTCCATATAAAGTTATTCCAGAGCACCAGCCAAAGCTACCCCTGTTGTGATTTTTCCCCCAAAATAGTCCAAAAGTTTTTTCCCCAAAGCAATGTATTTGTCCAGGTGTCCCATTTATTTCTATTTTATTCAACCCTTTTAAAAGGTAATCTCTTATTAAACATGTATTAATCTCAATTAAGCGACTTCTTAAACTAAAGTTAATAAATTCATTCTGAGATTCATCAATACTAATGATATGATGGTCATCGCTTTTTAAACGAAGCATAAATAATTGGTTACTATTGTATGTATTATTTATATATATGCTCAAAATTATGCTATATTGCATATAATCATTAATAATAATCTCAAAATTGTTAGTCTCTTCCCATTGTGAATTATCTTCGGAAAAACTCACAAGTTCCTCTAATTCCAAATTTAATCTGCACAATTTTAAATTCCGAATAAAATCTACATTTTTGCACGTATATATTTTAAAGTGACTTTTTGTAAGTGTAGTATGATACTTCTTATTTGGAATGCAAACATTAAATTCACTGTAGTCAGATCCATTACTCGGTATCAAAAACCACACCTTGGGAGATATTTCCATTTTAAGGAACTGTAGATTTATGGAGGAAATGAAGACAATATCGAAATATCCACAAATAATGGGGAGCCATAAAAATTTCAAAAACGAATATTGATTAAAAATATGTTAATTACTAGCAAATATACAATTTATCAAACAAATGAAAAATAATTTAAGATTTCTATAAGAAAATTTGTTGCAAGGTTTTGACTCAAATACCTTTTATGAATCCCGCAGTAAAACTGAAGTTCGAGAAATAATCGAGTAAATATTTACCAAATTATCTAATCTCTAAAAAGGCAGCCTTAAGGACCTTGCAGATGAATAGTATAATCAAGTAGTAGTACACCGCTGGATTATACTACAAACAAATGGAATTTGTTAATAATCTCGTTTTATCGTAGTGTCTGGCCAATATAAATGTATTATAGATTACAGAATATCCATGAAAATTCCATGACATGAACTGACATCTTATTTATATTGAAATTCGCTACGAAGAGAAAGAGTAATTGTTTTCCTAGAGCAATCATCCTTGTCTATAATAATAAAGGGGAATTGGCGGTATTATTGGCGGGGCGTATATTGCACAATTATTTTGATTGTTTTTTCTTTGAGCCCTTTTTCTTCTTTTTAATATGCTTAGGTACTTTGTTCAACCTTCTTTCTCTATTTTCTTGCTTCACAATATGCTTCCATTCTTTTTTTGTGATGTTCTCTGGAATTTTCCCATTGAACTGTCTAATCAATTGTTTCTCTTGTGCATTTTGGTCAGATGGTAGTTCTTTTTCGCAAACCCCTTCTTCCGAACATTCATAAAAATCTTCCTCTTCGCCGCTGCTCATGTCTGATCCCGTCTCAAGACAATTGCTTTCTACGCCAACTTTATTATTTTTTAGAGCATCTACTTGTTCGCATTTGCATTCATTTACTTCATCAGACTCACTACAACTTAATTCATTATTTGCATTGTTATCGCAAATAAAGTGTCCGTACAATAAATCTTGTCCACACTCTTTTCTTTCTAGCTCCTTTTCAAGAGTTTTTCTGTCCATTATTTGATTTAAATGAAGTGGTGTCCAAATATTTAAAAATATATTATTCCCTTCTTTATTTTTAGAGCCTTCCAAGTTTGAATCAGTTACGCTATTAAAAATTTTAAACTTAGCATTATCATATTTACCGTTAGACAAAAGATGATATACTGTAAAAAATAATATTGATAGAAAAATCTTTTGGTTTTCAATCGAATTTTTAATAATAATTTCCTTCTGAGAATTTAAATAAGAACATTTTAATTCATATTCTCTTTCATCCCTATCGAAGTTTGGCCATGTAAGGCTATCACTTTCAAGAATGTTTAATACAATACGCATAACATTTGAAATTATTTCATCATCTGAAGAATTGGCCATTTCCTCATAAAACTTAATAAGATCATTTGGCTTTGTTATTGTAATTAAACTATAGAGTTCTGATGGAGATAGTATAATATTTGTAGAGTAGATGTTAAGAGTACTAAATAAGTCATTCAATATTGATATTTCATCGTCCACGTCACTTTCATTGAGATTATCCAAACTGACAGAGTTATCCTGATTTTTCCTGCTTTGAAGTACCTTGTTAAAAAAAAGAGTTACATTTACACAATCCCTCTTAAGAAACTCTAGCCCCAAAGGGTGATCATGCTCCATAGATTGTGAAACATCGATTACATAAGCGTGCCCCTTATAAAATAATGTATTATATTCAGACATATCTCCATGAATAAGATGGCATTCATTGAACATAATATACATAATACCAATAATTTCAATGTAAAGGCGAACCCAACTTTTTCTTCCGAGACTTATTGGTACATCCTTTAATCTAGGAGCAGCATTCTCTGTATTGTTGTTAATATCTTGTTTAATTTCACCATCGTATTTTTCAACATCTTTACTAATATTCTCTAAGTTAGAACCATCTCCAATATATGACATTACAAAAATATGTTTTTTAATATAAATGGGAATGGGGCATCGTAGTCCAGAAATAACAATTCGTCTCAAATTTCTAAATTCTTTTTCACACCATTGAGTGACCATTTTTCTAGGGTTTTTTGATTTCAGATACCCTCTCCTAAATCTGAACTCTCCCTCCACATATTTTGATCTATCCTTGAAAGTAAGTACCGAAGTCTTAAAAACTTTGATTGCTCTATTAATGTAATTTAAATTTGCAGACTTTTCAATTTTATCAATAACATCCAAATCTTCTTTAGAAAGACAATTTCTTGTAAACAATTCGGAACCATAAAGCTTCAAATCACTAAAAAACGTGGTTCCTCTATAGACATTAGCTTCCTTTCCTGTACTGATTGTCCCATACATATTTGAAAACACTCCTCTATTTTTCGCTTTCTCTAACATCAGCATCGTCCGCCCATCAAGCGCTTGCATAACAGTAGCTCTAGTATCTCTAGTTAGGCCTCTTGATCTATGTTTTTGTCCCTTTTCATCGCTAGCTTTAGCCTGGTTATATGCAACTTGGTTTACTTTACAAATATCCCCAGGTAAAATATCGTATGCTAACGTTCTTCCTAATTGCTTAGCACTCATTATATAAAAATTTGAAATTTAGTTGCAAGCTATCCCATAAACTTCAAAATTGTTTCTTGTAAAACCGTTCATTTATCTAAAAATGTTAAAGGCAAAAATGACAGTGGCGCCTAAATTGTAGAGCATTATTACTTAACTAAAATAAGAAAAGCGATCCAATAAACATTAATTGATGTTATATATAAACCTTTAACGTATTTGGGCATCTAAGGTATTGTTTTTCAGATGGCTCGCAGTGTTTTAAATAATAGATTGACTGCTTTATACTCTAAAGAAAGTATTACAAAAAAAACAGTTGAGAAAAGTGAACAGGAAAGAAAATTAGATGAAAAAGATGACTATGGTGAAAAAGAAACCAGAAAAAGAATTAAAAAAAGCGTTAGAGATATTCTTAATGAGGAATTTGGCGTTGAATCAGATGGTTTGGGTAATTTGAGTCAAAATTTTTCTTTTGAGAATCCACCTAAACTTTCACTCAAAGATATTGCCGGAATAGAAAATATTATTAGGGACATCGAAGAATTTGTTATTAGACCACTTAAGCTTCCAGATATTTATAAGGCTGTAGGGGTTAACTCTCCATGTGGAGTTTTGCTTCAGGGTCCTCCAGGAACAGGGAAAAGTTACCTTTCCATGTGTATAGCAGGGGAACTTGGTCTTCCATTTTTCAAACTGTCTGGGCCGAACATAATTAATGGTGTTTCTGGAACATCTGAAGCATCTTTAAGAAAACTTTTTGATGATGCAATAGAGATGGCACCATGTTTAATTATAATTGATGAAATTGATATTGTTACTCCAAAAAGAGAAGGAAGTAATAGAGAAATGGAAAGACGACTAGTATCACAATTTGCTAACTGCTTAGACAAAATTTCAGGCAAATTTATTGTTGTTGTTGGAACCACAAGCCGTCCTGATTCGATAGACCCAATAATCAGAAGAAATGGGAGAATGGACCGTGAAATTTCAATGCCTATGCCCGATGAAAATGCAAGGAAGGATATTCTACAAGTTTTATGTAAAGAAGTTAATCTCAGAGATGATGTTGATTTTAGGGAGATTTCAAGGAAAACGCCAGGATTTGTGGGCGCAGACTTGAAAACTTTAATAAATGAAGCAGCTTTAATTAGAGTAAATAAGCTGTATAAAAGGTTTAAATTGGATAATAACGCTATGGATTCCCAGAGTACTCTATCCTTTGATTTACAAATTCCAGATAATCAAGCAATGCCTGAGATTGTAGAAACTCCTTCTGAAATGACAGATGGAGGACAAACAAACACTACTTTGCTGGAAAAACCCATACCAAATTATTCAAATTTTGACTTGAGCTCATGTCTTGTATCTCATGAAGATATTTTAGAGGCTCTCGAAAATGTAACTCCGAGTTCAAGAAGAGAAGGTTTTACTACAATTCCAGATATTTCATGGGAGAATGTTGGTGCCTTAAACGAATTGAGAGTTGACTTAGAGCTTAGAATCATTTCGCCAATAAAAAACTCGCATATATATGATAGATTTGGTCTTGAAACTCCGTCAGGAGTTTTACTATATGGCCCCCCTGGATGTGGTAAAACCCTCTTGGCGAAAGCGATTGCTAAAGAAAGTGGCGCAAACTTCATAAGTATTCGTGGTCCAGAACTACTTAACAAATATGTAGGCGAGTCAGAAAAGGCAGTGAGAACTGTTTTCGAGAGAGCTAGGGCTTCTGCTCCTTGTATTGTCTTTTTCGATGAACTAGATTCACTATGCGCAGCAAGAAGTAGCGAAGGAAATGGTGCAACAGAAAGAGTTGTAAATCAACTACTTACTGAATTGGATGGAGTGGGAGAGAGACGAAAAGTATTTGTTGTCGCTGCTACGAATAGACCAGATATTATTGACCCTGCTATGATGCGCCCTGGAAGGCTGGACAGAGTTATTTATGTTCCACTACCAAATGAAATGGGGAGACTTGATATTTTAATGAAAGTTTCCAAGAAGACTCCTTTGGCAAAAGATGTTGATCTAAGAGTAATTTCCAAAAATACACAAGGGTTTTCTGGAGCAGATCTATCACAACTTATTCGAGAAGCAACATTAAAGGCTTTGGACAAATTAAGAACAAATGATAGCTCTATTTTTTCTAGCAACGATGATTTTGAGTCTAGAATAAGTAATATTTCTGGTATTGTTACACAAGATTTACTAATGAGCGTAATTTCTGGAATGAAACCTTCTGTTAGAGAAGAACAGATCAACTTCTTTGAAAATTTAAAACTTGGGCAGAAGCTAACTTCTAACTATTCAAATTTTTAGTATTAAAATATATTAAATTTTTATATGAATCGAAATTGTTTGATTTTTTGTTATCTAATTTACATATATCTGTTATTTGCAGTGATTACTTTTTTTTGACATTTTTTTTTGTTAATATACGTTGTAGTGGTTATTGCATGATTTTTTTTTGCACACATACGGAATTTAGTTATTTAAGAGGATAGAAAACTTAATACTAAAAATTTAATTGGAAGATAAATAATGAATAATTAAAGCGATTATAATCAAGTATAGTATTTAAAAAGAAATTAGTTAAGTTTAATATTAAATAAATTGCATTATAAAGATCAAAGATCAAAGAAAAAGAAATGAGGAATTCCGTAATACTTAAAATTATTTTCTTTAGTTTTCTGGATTTGATTTATTCTCAAGTTAATATTATGACTGACGAATACAGAATCAAAATATTAAATATGCATAACGAATTAAGGGCTAAAGAAGCTTCTAGTGCAACATATATGATTAAGTTAGCCTACGATTACTCTCTGGAGGGATATGCAGCCAACTGGGGAATGAAGTGTATGAATGGTCAATTCCAGCATTCCCCACAAACTTGGCCAAACAGAGCTAGTCCTGGTGAAAATTTGTATGCAAGCAGCATTGATGTGTCTAAATTATCTTCTTGGGATCCTTCAAATGTAGTAAAAAGTTGGTGGGATGAAAGAGAACATTTCAATTGGAAAATGGGGGTGCCTGAAGGAGGATATCCTGTTGGACATTGGACACAGGTTGTGAGGGCAGCAGCAAGCACTGTTGGCTGTGCTGTTATTGTTAGATGCCCTGGATCTTGGAAGACCTATGTAATTTGCCATTATGACTTTGGAAACCTCGGCTATATTCCTTATCCGAATTTTAAAGTGGACAAAAGCTTACCTCAAAAACCATGTTCCCAATGTCCAAGTGGCTATAACTGTTGTGAAAATAATCTTTGTGTTGGAATTATTAACCCAAAAATTCCTCCTCCCGGAGAATTACCAATAAGATCTGGTAATGGAGCTTGTGATGATTATATGAAAAGATTGTGTAGTATAAGAAATGGGGCATGCCCTCAATCTTGCCTTGATTTGGAATACCCCACTATTAAGAAAGGCCTAATCGTTCAGCAGTGTACCTGTATTGAAGGAGAATCTGTTTCTCCAACAATGGCATGGCAATTTAAGCTGTGGTATAACCGTGGCAATTGCTCTAGGGTTAAAGGAAATGATGGCTCTTCGTATTCAATGAAAGGATTGGTGGATTCTGGAGTTGCTAAAATAGGAACTCATGATTTAGATATTGACGTTAGCCTAAAAAATAGGAATGAGTTAAAGAAAATAGGTACAAATAGGTTTGCGAGAGATTTAAGTTTTATGGATGAACCTCATGTTGATATTAAGCATGGGCCTGGATTGATTGCTGATATTTCAACTGAACAAGATAACAGAGAGAATAATATTCCTACAAAGGGTGACATGAATTCTACAAGTAACCTTGAACATTTTCCAAGTTATTCTAATAGTCTGGCAAAGATCCGTAACTTATCTAATGGTGAAAGAGAGGCAATTATGTGAAAATAGAATGACTCTAAAATAAGTTCTAAAAAATTGTTTTTTTTTCAGAGATAAAAATTCCATACTTATTATGTTAATTGATATATTTTTTGGATACGCATGCATATAATTTTTTGAAGAATTTTTGCTAAATGATTTTTGGAGATTTTCATTCAATTTTTAGTTAGGTTTTGTTATTAGTTAATCTTGTTTGGTGTGACAACTTTTATAATTGTTGGAATTTTATGTTTTTTCTTTAAATTATTTTTTTTTTCGAATGAAAGGTGAATCATGAAAAAATATATTTTTACCGCTGGAGTTTCTTATTAATTACTATTAAAAAAGATAAATAAAGGATGAACATTAACAATGAGGCAAGTAACACGAGGGCAATGCAACTGCACACATTAAATAAGCTTGCAAGCGAGAAGAGAAATGGGAATGAAGCAGTTGAAATAAGTCTGGAATCAAATATCAATTTAAATGAAAGTTTTATGTTGAATTGTAAAGGCGAGCTTGGAAAGGCAATTAGTATCTTAGAAGAAAGTAAAGAAATTATTTACAGCGATGTAGACGAACAGATAATAATAAAGATAAGCTTTATTGAGCCAGTTTCAATCACTAAATTTGGCATTCAAGCATTGGATATTGAAAATGAATCTGAGGAATTTGGTATTCATGACAAAACAGAATTAGATCTGAAAAATTGCAGCAAACCTAGACTAGCAAAACTATACGTAAATTCCCCTCTTGCTGACTTTGGAGAAATTGAGGACTTGACCCCAAGTTTTACCAAAGTTTTTACTGAACAAGAATTACGAGAGTCCTTAGTGTTTACATTACCGGGATCAAAATTTCACAGGTTAAAACATTTGACAATATTCATAGAGGAAAATCAGGATCTTAAGGAAAAAACATACTTAAACAAGATAAAGCTTTTGGGATATATAATCCCTTCTTGAGAAAAATTATCCATTACAGGATCCAAAATAATTGAAGTAACCCTTTGATATAGCCAAATATTTCATTTTTTCCTAATTTAGAATCTCCATAAAGTCTATCTACAAAAACTATCGGTACATCAGCAATTGAATACCCAAATTTCGTAGCTCTAGCAATAATTTCCATTTGAAAGACATATCCTTTACTAACCATATTACTACCTAGTATTGATTTGAATACGTCTCTTTTGTAAAGCCTAAAAGACCCCGTTAGATCACTAGCTCTTGGTTGAAGTAAGAAGTTAGCTACATTAGCAGGGACGAATATAAATTGAATTAATTGTTATTATTATCTCTAAATCTTCAACTTACCAAGGAAATTGGCTACTCTACTGACTAAAATTCTGTCCCATGTCCACCCCGAGACTCCACCATTTTTTATGTACCTTGACCCTGAAACAATATCAAAATCTTTAGTTTCTTGTTTTTCAATAAAATCTGCAATGTATTTTGGGTGATGGGATAGGTCGCAGTCCATTAGTATAATAAAGTCACCTTCAGAATGTTCAAAACCTTTCATATATGCAGTGCCTAGTGGCAGTCAATATATATTTATTTGTTTTGTTAAGGTTACTTACCTAGTCCCAATTTTCCCTTTCTCTTAACAAGTTTCTGAGGAAAAATGTTCGTGTTTGTAAAGGCAATGGAATTTTTCCTTAACTTACAATATTAACTTCAGGATAGCATTTTTGGAGCTTTTCCACTACCTTTGCTGTGCCGTCAGGACTAGAATCATCAACAATTATAATCTCCCAATTTACAGGCCTTTAAAGTTTTTTTTTTCCAATTGAAAATATTTTTTTTTAAATTAGTTTTATAGCTTTCGCGTTTAATTAGCTACTTACAATTTACTAAATGTTTCATGGAGAAGCTCAATCATTATACCAACATTTTCTCTTTCATTATATGTTGGAATAATAACACTGTACATTGGGCTCACTTTCAACATGTTTTGTTCTGAATTTAGAATATTCTAAAAATGGATAAAAAAAAAGTATGTCTCAAGATGCCGGCAAAGTCCTAGTTGGGATAAATTGGTAACAGTCAAGTATAGTAAATATAAAAGATAATCTAATTCTAACAAAGAAAAGGAGCATCAGAGAGCGAAATGATTTTACAGGTTATTTCTTCACTTACTTGCCTGGAAAATTTCTTTATAAAATGCAAAATTAAAAAACGATACTTAAAAAAATCGGCGGGAATTCCCCATATTTACATGCAAATCTGTGGGGAAAGATATCAAAATTTATGTCATAATATAAAAAAGTATACAATAATAAAGTAAAATATATAAATAAGCAAAAAGTTAGCTAATAATAAAGCAAGGAGTCTGTAATAGCAGAGAAGTTGTCGGATAAGTTTGTCTAGATTCATATAATATAAAAGCAGAGATAGTTTAGCTAAAAAAAAGTATAAGATGTACTGGTGGCTAAATCCAATACCACCTTGTTGCGATCCTTCTTTGTTGGAACCTGTTAAACTTCCATTTGGAGAAAGCAATGAGCTTAATGATACTCTGTCTAGACTGGAGAAAAACAAGTTTGTTTTCGGAAGAAAAGGAGATTGTTCAATTAGACTTAAGGATCAATCAATAAGTGGTCACCATTGTACGATTCACATAGATAATACACACAAAGGTTTGTTACTTACTGATACAAGTACTAATGGTACATTTTTAAATGGGAAAAGGTTAAACAAATCTGTTCCAACACAAATAACTGATGGAGATATAGTTTCATTAACTAGACCAAAAATTATGGACGACAATATTGCATTTCACGCAGTGTTTAAGCTTGTATTTTCAAGCAAGAATCCCGGATTAGTAGAAGATGAGCCTTTAGTTGACGCTACCGATGCAAGGATGACAGAGTCACTTTTTGATAGCAAAATGAGCAAGGCAACAGAAACATGTAATGAAATACCTATAGAGGACTCAACGAGCAACAACTCTAGTGAAAAACAACAAGAAGAAACTTCTGGAAG
Source organism: Cryptosporidium hominis TU502 (assembly GCF_000006425.1). Taxonomy (NCBI): domain Eukaryota; phylum Apicomplexa; class Conoidasida; order Eucoccidiorida; family Cryptosporidiidae; genus Cryptosporidium; species Cryptosporidium hominis. The sequence goes on from NW_667447.1 coordinate 19,964, forward strand.
AAAAGAGTCCATTTGCATTACCAATAATGAAAGAAAATCTACAAGGTCTTCAATGAGCTTAAGGAGCCAAGAAAGGAAGGGAAGATTGAGCACAAAAGACGAGGGTAAAGCAGATGAATATGCTATTAGGCGTAGTAGAGGCAGGCCAAGAGCAACAGATCGTCCTGAGGCAGATGAAATTACAAGCTTTGAGGAGGAAAATCAAATGAGAATTGAAGAACAATCCAGTGAATGCGAGAAAAATACAGAAACAGAGTTGGATAAAGATGAAAAGCAAGTAGAACGAGAAAAACAAAACAAAACTGAAAATAGGGACGATAAATTGAAAGATGAGAGGAAAAGAGATAGAGAAGATGCAGTTAAATTCATTACAGAAGTTGAGAAATTGAATGAAAAACACAATTTATCTGTTGAAAACATTTCTCAGTTATTTGATGCAGCAGCTAGCGATATGATTCAACAACCTAGTGAAATTAGAAATTCAATAGTTTCCCAAAAGGTAGATTTGACTGAAAGTAGAGAGCTTGATAAGAGATATTCAATGGAAGGAAATTTATTGACATTTTCAGGTCAAAGACAACAAGTTGGGTTAACTGGGAAGAGGTCTAGTGACAAATTAATGGAAAAGCTAGAAAACTTGGAGTTACTTGTTAGCAGAAAAGAAAGTTTAGAAAAAACTTTGAAGAGTGAACTTGAGGCAAGGGAAGAAGAGATTTCTAGGTTAAGGGAGGCCTTAGACCGTTCAGAAATTAACGAGCAGCAGATAAGACAACATAATATGACTCTTTTGGAAGAGTTGCAAAAGGTGCAAAAACATAACTTGGATTTGGAGCATGAGCTAATAGATTTCCAGGAGAGATGCAGGGTATTGAATGCGTCTGGAGAGGCAATGGATCAGACAATTAGCCAATTGAGCGAAGATTTGTCTTCTGTCCGTCAAGAACTACTCTCGATGAATGAAAAATATAATCAACAAAGCTTAGCATTGAAGTCAGTTACTCAATTAACACAGAGAAAATGTTTGTCAATCTTACATTCACTCAAGGATATTCACCAACTTAGCAACACTTATGTATCTGCAGGGACTGGAATACCTTCTTCAGGAGGATCAATTTTAGGAAATTCCGGCACTATCTTTTCGGCTGGAGGTTCGACTTTAACTCCTTGGAGAAATGGCAAGCGTTCATTAAGTACAAATTATGGTTATAATGGTGCTTTGGGGATTCCACAAACTGAACGTCCATACAAAATGAGATCCTCTCCTGTTAGTTCCTCTCGAAGTAACGTTATTGGAATTGGGGACGTTGCTCTTAGCAGAAAATCATCTTTATCTGGAAACAACTATTCATCGTTTAGCGATGATTTGGATGGCATCAGAAGCAATGTTTTGGGTAACTCAAACTCTCAATGTCTTCCAAATAGTAGATTTCTATCAGGATCGTCTCAATTAGAGGAGCAACTGGTATCATCTATTAAGCCAAGCCCATTCGATATGCAAAATCTAGGTCTCAATATAAATAAAAATGGAAATGAACAGGCTCTACTAGAAGAGGAACCAAAAAGTGCCAAGACTATTAGCCATAACGATTTAGAAGATAAGTCAATTACAATTTCCCAGCCATTGACGTCAAATAGTGTCCTTTTTGAACAAGTTCCTAATGTTTCTAGATCTAGAAAAAGCAATGCTGTTGAAAACTCTCTGGAAATTGAATCAATTATGAACAAAGAAAACACTACTGGCAACATCTAAGACTGCATGACTTAAATAGCGCTCAGATAGTTCCATCTGTAGAACCCCAGCTTTAAGCATTTCTTTTTCCTTAATATTGCTTATTGAAAAGCTTCTTGAGACAAAAACTATTGAACAAACATAATGTATTACTCTTAAGACTTAAATATATCAAAATAACCTAGATATTATCTCTAATTAACAATCTATTTGATTTCGGGAGTGCATTAAGCAGACTTGTTAAAAATTATTCAGAATCTCCATCCTGGGGAGAATGACTCAAACAAAGAGCGGAGTCAACTTTCATTCCTGGATGGCTGTTTTCAGTTGAAACGATATCCAAATCTCCAGGGCTCTTGATACAATCTTGTGGAATTACTGACATACCTATGTCGGTGACTGTTGGTGAAACTACGGGCGTTATTACTTGTGATTCAGATTCAGGTGTTTCGATTAGTGGTGATTCTGTCAAAGGCGAGGGCGAGTAATCTGAGGATGGGGTTCTGGGAGATGGTGACGCAGTAGTAACGGCAGTAGTAGTGGTAGTTGTACTTTTAGTAGTAGTAGTAGTCTCATCAGAAACAGCTTCTTTAATCAAGCCATCTTCTTGATTCGAGTTGAAAATTTCTCTTTCAGAGGTGGATGTTGATAAAAGCTTTCTATCAAATGCACCCACTTCGTCAAATAACTCCTCATTGGTATTATCCTCACCATGAACTTCTTCAGCTTGTGGATTAACTTGGTCCGAAGAGGATTCTGGGATAATAAAACGCTCAAGCTTAGAATAGTCCCCATTATATATATTATAAATGGGTGGAAGTGAGACTTCTTCAATTGAAACCTCTAGCTTGGAAATAATATCTGAAACTAATGTTGAAAACTCAGAACTGAGGAGGCACTTGTTTAAAGATAAGACTTCTGGGTGGATTTCTCCCATTTTATTGAAAATAAGCGCATTCCAGAGAGTCGATACAGGCTCAAATAAAGTGTTCGACTTAAGACCATACATATAACCGTACTCGGCATCACTTTCAGACCAATGAATAAATTTAAACGCTTGGATAGAATTCTCCAAAATATAATGGAGCTTAATGTATTCAGGTAGCAACTCCAAATTTGTTGCCTCGATGTTTGCCTCCTTCTCTATATTGGCGTTTCTAATCCTCAAATGTAAGTTCAATCTTTCAATACCTGCCTTTGAATTCAAATTATAAGGAAAACCAAAATTTGGAGGTGAAAGAAGTGATCTAACATTACCAATATCGTCATAAAGGTAGGGTAGTCCAAATTCCTTATAATACTTTCCATTGTCCTTGAGCATAAACATTCTATTTACAGAAGTAAGAACATCATCTAGAATATTTGGGCATCCCTTTAAAACCAGTCTTAGTAATAAATTAATTGCAGATTCCTCAGACAACGACTTGAGTTCTTCAGAGTTATTAGATTGAACGACCTTAGTATTTCCATATGCAAAACGAAGAGCCGAATAACTTTTTGCAGCTTCCATTAGACCTTCAAGATTCAATTCAGTAGCATATGAAATCTTGGATTCGAGCTGTTTGAATAATTGAGCTGGCCCATGATCCCACCATTCTTCTGGAGAAGATGGTAAGTCACTGTCTTGTACAGTTATCCAATAGTCAAATGCTTCCCAGGCTGCAGAAAGAACTGCTTTTCTTGAAACACTCTTAATGTCATCTAAATCCATCATCTTCTTCTTGAGCTCAATACTCTTATTCAATACAGATTCCCATCCCAGTGGTAAAAGATTAACATCAATTCTGTTAGACTTTAAATGATTGAAAATCTCTTGAATAACATCAGCAGATCTTACAAGAGTAGAGTCCTTCATTTTTTTTGCCCATAAACTTAAACTAGGCAAGTCACCTCTAGAGTGCAAAAGAGTAAGTTTTCTGATTACAACAAGTTCAAAGACTTTTCTTGCATAAGTAAAATCTGGCTTCTCCTCTGGACTCCAAACAACAACTTGAGGGCTTCCAGGAACAACATCATTCAGAGAAATACTGTTTTCTCCATTTCCAAACGCAAGGGCTAGCAAGGATAAGAAAAGTAAACCAAATCTTATGAACTTCATCCTATTAATTTCTAATAATAATTAATCAGATTATGCGTATCTCTTCATCAATTATCCTAAACGCGTTTTCTTTATTTCGTAATTTTTACTTTTGGAACGTTCCTCTTCTACCATTACCCGGCAAATTTTTTTATTTTTTCCCAATTTAGAGGGAATTATTGCCTTGTAATATTTTACTAGATTTTTTTATTTAATTTGTTGCTAGTTACTGTTTCAATAGTTGGCGCCTAGCATTCTCATTGTAATACCTGTCTCGTCTTAGTTCTATATAAAGTTGCTTACCATTTAAGTCGCAAAAAAAAAAAAGAAAATAAAACTTCACTGAATACGACATGTAAGTAGTTTAAAAATGTTCACCGATATTAAAAAGGGAGGGCGAGCGTAGTAGTTCATGATTAATTTATATTTTCGCATATTATTCCCTTTCTCTCGACATTAGTCTAATCTGTTTATTAATATTATCAGTCTAGGATACATTTTTTTCGAGTTGTATTTTATTTTATTTGAAGCAACTAGTCCTTAGCTTCAACGTTCGTCTTCCCACCTAAGATTGTGCGTTCGTAGGGATGAAGATCAAAAGAAAGGAAGCACATTGAAATCTGGGCGAAAACTTAATACCTATTTTGTCTATTGAATTTAAGCAGTGATTATGCTTTTAGGGGTTAAGCAAGGCAAAACCATTATCTAAGTTCTTTTAAACTACTAATTTCAATACTTGAAGATTCAATTCAAAGCGGTATCAATTAATTAAGACATATATTTGTAGTGAATACAAGTTTAGGTAGACAACACTTTAAATAGTAATAAGTATTTAGAGTCGGTTATATTAAGCATCATTTTTGCTTGCAATTATTCTATAGTTGTTATAGAGAACTTGTAGGATTTCAATTAGTCTGGAAATGTTGTTATAGAATTCAAGAGATTTTTTAGATAGAGTAATATTAAGATTTTGGTATTGTTGAAGCTCCATTAGATTGAAGGAATGGAGAAACCTGTCAAGAAGCACTTTAAAATCTGATATGAGGAAGAAAATTTCCGATGATGCAATTGAGTTATTTTTAATAATTTCAGAAAACCTTTGTGACTCGTAGAAATCAATTAAGAATGAGTTGATTAACATAATGATTATTGAAACGTTCTCTTTTTCTTTATCTAATATGACTTTATCCGCTTTAACCATTGAGAGTAAGTCGTGCGTACAGTTTAATTGAACTCTCGATCCATAAATTAGCTGCTGAGATGACTTTAATTTTACATCGTCAAGACCCATAATTGAAATGAATGGCGATTGTATACAAGAATTATTATCAATTGCTATAGACTCGTCAATACCTGATGATATTACAGAGTCTTTGCTTAATTTGGATTTTTGCGATAACACATTATTATTTGAAAGAGGGAGGTTAAACTCAGTTACATCAAATTCAACATCTGCACATGTAACACTCAAGGAGTTTCTCATATTTGAGAAAACTATTTCATTAAATTCATCAATTTCACGTTGGATGTAGTCCGGTAGTGAAAGAAGGAGATGTTGGATCTTTCCAGATGAGATCTTTTGCTTCAAATTGAGAAAAGATGATTTTTCAATTTGCTTTTTGATGCTATATATGGAATTTCTTGTCATTGGTTTGGTTAAATATACGTGAGCCAATAGTATTAGAAGTCTTTGAACTGGATCTTTCTTAAGTAAATTAGCAAGTTCATTATTTGAGCTGGTTTCAATGTGATTCTTCTCATGTTCACTAAATAGGTAGTTGAATAATACTCCAGAGTGGATTAGTTTGGAAATAAGAAGATTTGTACCTTCATATTCAAACATGTGAGATACAAGTCCTGCGTAACCAGTACACCCACAGTAATTGTCCAATACATGAAATCTGCGGAGCAGGTCAACAATAAATCTAAATTGTGTTGCTGTAAGCTTTTTGTGGAAATCGTGATTATAGTCAACAGAGTATAATGAGTCTCTGTAGAACTTCACAAGCGCTTTAAAGGTAATTACTGCTCTTTCTTTAGAAATATTATTCTTCGTCTGCTCATTAAGGACATTTTCAAACAGCATAAACGTTCTCAAAACAGTAGTTGGAGTAACAGGGAAGTTGCCCTTAATTGTTGGTAACTCTGCTGTTAATAACCTATTTCTTTTTCCGACAGAAATATCCCAGAAGATAACTGAGCCCTGAACATCGTAGCCTCTTCTTCCTGCTCTTCCAGATGCTTGGCGATAAAGAAGTGGAGTCAATGAAATTGAGTCATTTACAAATACTGTTGTTCTACATGGCATATTTACACCAAGAGCTAACGTTCTTGTGGAAATAATTATACATAAATATCCCATGCGATATAGAGTTTCAACTGCTCTTCTGTATCTTAAACTCAAACCATCATGATGAATTCCAATACCTCTTTTAAGACCTTCAATGAAAATGGGAGAAATCCTGCCTTCACAAGAATATAGAGTATCCTGGATCTCACGTTCTCTTCCTCCCATAACTTTTCGGTCACAAAATGAAAACTCTGGATCGTACTCTTCAGCTATATCTCCTGGAGCTTGTAGGTTTTCAAGTGCTTGCAATTCGCTCTCATCAATAACAATGCCCTGTTTCTCTCTTTGCTGGCGACTCATTGTTTTTAATTTAAGTAACATATCACGTCTTTGAATATCTTTAGCATATTGTTCTTGTCTACGTTTGTTAATGGCCTTTGTGGCATTAGTGGCCTCTTCTGACCCATAGTATTTATCATGATGATCGTTAGTAAGCTTTTCGATTAATGATTTCCCCAAATGCTCAACAACACTTCTCTCCATGTTGAAAATAATACATGGTAGCATATTTTCTTGTTGAAGGTTCCTGACCAATCTTAAGAAGGTTTCAGCAGTTTTGTATGCTGAAGTTGGTCTTGCGGGGGTAATGATTGCATTCCTAGCCTGTGATATTGAGCTAGCCAAACTTCCTATTTCTGTAGCATCTTCATCATTTGAATTAGTAATTCCACTTAATAGGCTCTTAATATTCTCTACGCCCATAATAATCTTATATAGATTAGAATCATTTTTCTTGGATAGCTCAACCATTTGCCTTTGAAATCTTATGCTGGGATTTAAAAGTAAATTTCCTGTTATATTTAGCCACATTTCTTTGTTTAAAACATTATTTTGTACTAATTTTACAGTCATTGCCAATAGAGTTGAAAGGTAAAATCTATATTGTCTCTTAGTGATAGCCGGTGTTCCAGAAAAGAAGAATTGAGGATCAAGCCATGCCAAGTATTCCTTCGTAGCTTCTGAATTACATTTGAGGAGCTCTTTCAAAGAAAGGAATAAATCAAGACCATCATTTGGTGGAAGATAGAAATCACCAGGAAGGCCATAGTATAAAACCCTATCATAAGATAGTGAAGAAAGCGGATTTAAAGGATATAGGTTACCTTCATCATATACCAATGTAGAAAGATCAGCATATCTTTCACTGTAAGTAACAAAGTGGACTTTACTAGAGGGAAGCTTTCCAATTCTTTGCAGCCAATTATAGAATGCAAGTGGGTTACCAATTGTAGCAGAAAGACATAAATATGGACAAGGAATCAGCTGGAAAATCCTCTCCCAATAGACACCTCCTTCAGCCTCATTGATACAGTGGACCTCATCAAAAATAACAAATTTAATTTTTGATACCCATTGTTGGTAGGCTGTACTCATCAATAAGAGTTCCAACATAAAAGGTAGTGTAATTAGGATTTGGCATTGAGTTGGAATATTAATGGAGTAATCTCTGCTCAGTTTACAAAGTAAAGAAATCCTTGAGTGGTTTGGGTATGTTTTAGAACCAAATCTATAGGCAATTTCAGCATGTACTTGATCTGCAAGAGCTTTAGTGGGCGCAATGAAAACAACGACGCTTTCGTTGTCAAACCTCAAAACTTGTTCCATTGCATAGTAACAAATGAAAGTCTTTCCACTAGCTGTTGGAGCGCAAACTAGCGCTGAGTCGCCAGAGTCAATAATATCTAAAATTTGCTTTTGCCAATAATCTGGGCTAAATGGAACTCTGGGATCTGCAACGCTACCTGTGGATCTTTCAAAGTCAGCTCCCATGTAACGTAATTGGAAGGAAGATTCACAGCCATCTTGGACACATAGGTGAATCTTTTCACTTTTTCCTGATTTGCCTGATTGTTTCAATTCCTCAAGATGTTTCTTAGCATATAAATAAACATTCTGATATTCGGAATAGTTTGTATCTTCTGGAAAAGTGGAATGATCAGACACACTTTTTTTGTCTTTCTTTTGAGTAGGCTTCTTTCCACCTTGAGATTTCTTGTTTTTATCAGACCCCTTACCTTTAGAATCATCATTAGAAGAGCTAGTCTTATCCACAATACGTCTTATATCCAATTCCATCTTATATTTGTAGCTCTCAACCAAATTAGAGGCGGAAGACATGAACCCAAGACTATTCAAAATCTTTGCAACTTCGAATAAGTCGGTTTTATCGAAATAAGAGTAATATTGGTTAAATGTTTCAATTGCGAGCCTAAAAGTCATGCAAACTGCCAATCTAGCCTTTACCATATGTGACACTTCTGGAAGAGTACTGCTTTTAAAGCTACGCAAAACTGAAATACATGTTTGTAAAGTTCGAATCAATATTTTGCTTCTTGATTTTGGAAGCTTAAATAATTTTGATAGACCTCTGAAACGCCCAAATTCATTAGTTTTGCGTGGAATTCCAATTAACATATCGTACACTGAAAGCATGAAAGTATCAGGATCGCCTTTAGAAAGAATTAGAGATAGCTTCTGCTCATGGTATTTCAATTGATTTTCATCGTCTTGACGCATTTTATTTAATTTGGCCTCTTCATTTTTTCGTCTGATTTCTTCTGCTTTTGAAGAAGATGAGGGGCCTGAAGAGTTCCTTTCTTTATCAGCTTCTTTTGCAGAAAGTTTGTTCCAAACGTGGAATGGATTCACAACGATTGTTTGCTGCAACTTATCATTTCCAGTCAATATTTGACCTAAGTTGAACCAAAATTGTTGCTTTCTTTGGTTATCACGTAACTGACGTTTCTTTTCAAGGTCTGCAGGTAATTTAACAGATGAGCCTTCTTTTCCTCCTGAATACTCTTGTTTGGAGTTTGGACGTGTCTCTTGTGGTCTATCAATTTCCCAAGATGCAACATCTCTGATGCCAGAAATTTGAATTACTTGGTTTAAATATTCATTTTGGGAGACAGTCTTGTCATCAGATTCTAAAGCAGTACCTTTGATTTGCCCCATATCTGATATACCTACTCCTAGTTCGGACATTACTCTGACCACAAATTTGGAATTAATGGGTAAAAGTCCTACATTGCTTACAGACGTATTTCTTTGGGTACTTAATTTTTCTCTAGATAACACAGTTTCTCCGAATAGGCTCAAAACTCTTTTATCATTATCCTCAGTAACATATCTATTTAAGTTTCCTGAAAATGATAACGGGAAAAATGGCTCACTGATTAATGAAATTTTGTTCCAAAGATCTTCCAATTTACTTTGATCAGATGATTCAAGACCAATAATTTCCAAAAATAGTGATACTCTAATATTTTCTTCCTTCAAACTTGTGTATCCTACAATATAAAACAGGAACTCTAGCAATAATGGATCATTCAGATCGCAAACATTTGAGATAAGTTGGCCTTTATTTATCGATGGCTTGATCTCCTCAAAATGATTAATTATTAATCTGAGCTGTTTAATTGATTCTGAAATAAATAATGATTCAAGAGATTTTAAAATTGTGGCTCCAAATTCCCATCCTTCATTGTCGAAATCATCTTGTTCTAATTTGGATTCTAGACACTTTTTAAACTCTAGCATGGAATTGGAAATGTAGTGCCTATCTAAGTAACTCAATTTGTGACTTCTTAGATATCCAGACAATAGTGTAACTTTAGAAAAAAGAAGAATTAGCTTAATATTGTGTAGAATTGCATCATCCGACTTGGAAAGTTCCAAATCCTCCTCTGAAATTGAGTTGTGAATTAGTGATTTAACTAATTGGGTAAATAAATCATTCTCTGAAGATTTAAATTCTTTGGCAATATTATATTCATAATCTTTAAGGCGTAGATGGTTATCTAATTCTCCGTCACAGGTTACAAAATCTTCATTGGCATCAGATAACAACCTCATTTCGTCTCTTGTTTTCGATTGCGCAGCCTGCCTCATAATTCCTTTGTTTGCTTCTGTAAAGCGAGGCTCGATGGCAGACGAATATGTAAATGCAGTAATTCTTTGTCCTTTACGTTCCATCTTATGAAAGATAGCAATGTTTGAATAGCTAAGCATTTCTAAAGCGAATGAAAGTAGTGAAGTAGATATATCGACTTCATCTAAATCTTCAAAATCATATTCGTCAATAGATTCATTATTTTCATCAGATACTTCTTGAATAAATTGATGCCTATGTTTTACTTCTAAGCTTTCCAAATTAGAAATGGAACTTCCATCTTCAATCAAGAATATACTGGGTTCAAGCTCCTTCAAAAATTCTTGGAAATCCTCAGATAGCCAACTTGTAAAATGGTATGCATTAAATATCTCTGGATTTAATTTTGAGTGAAGAATGAGGGATTCTCTCAATAATGGCAGTCCTGGGTTAATCTTCTCTAGAACATCAGTAAAGCTATCAAGAAAAATTAAAATGATCCTTTTTGTACCTGCTTCAATAAGGTAGTTCATGAACCTTTCAAAAAGGTAAATATACGGTAGTGTTTGGGGAGAATTATTTGAATCAACTTCAAATCCAAAGGAGTAGTATAGATTGATTAGTAATCCATCTGCGCTTACAAAGACATTTTCAGCATCAGAAATATCTGGAGTAATATCATTCAACGAAACATGACTCATTCCAAAATACCACTTTAAGATTTCGCCAATCATACGTTTTGATTCTTTAATAGCAAGTTGGGAGTCTGAAGATTCTCTTTTTTTAAAGATACCCATAAGCTCATTTAACTTTTCATTAAGTATTGAGTCGTTATTTGAAAAATGCTGTAGTATCCCTAAATCTTTTGAAAAATTTGCTTCAGAACCGTCTACCATCTCGCTCGGAGCTCCATAATTTTTCATAGAATTTTGAACTGCCGAGAAGTCCTTCATGTGCTTTGAGAAAGACTTACATGAGCCTAACGATTCATCGTCCATTTTTTAATCAAACAAGCTTTTCTAGAAAGATCAATACACAATGCGCAATGTTCCCTTCCTGTTACTAGATATATACCTTTGCGCACATAAACAAGGAAGTAGATAGCTTCTTTCAAAAATTCTTTGATTTTTGTTGGAATTTAAATTGATTTTTGTCGTATCGAGTAGTCTAAAAAAAAAAAAAATCATAGCCCGCCTTAAACAAGCCGCTCGAGTTAATTAATTATAATATTTTTACCTAGTGCGCTTTCAGATAACTGAATCAAAGTAGAAATTTTCGTAGATAATACAGAAAAATCTGAAATAATCATTCTAGCATAATAGAAAAATAGACTAACTGTTAATTAGCAAATTAACTTTCTTTTTTCTGTCATGTTTTTATTATCAAAACTATTGCATGCATGCACATACTTGTAGTTGCCGGAATGTCAGTGGCGCTAACAGTCATTCATATTTTTGTTTTGAAAATGTGGGGGCAATCAAAAAAAATTTGATTTTATGGCGTGTGCACGAAATGAACGATTTCTTCTAATAAATTCTTTTAATAGTTTCTTGAATTCTTTAGAAGGACTTTCATTTAAACACTTGGAGAAAAAGTAAATTTGTTGTGGAGTGCTCTTTCTGAGGCTTTAATAACTAAAAGAGGTTTAAGTTTCTGCTATAAGTATTTATATAAATAATTGGGAATTTGTTCAGAAATTAGTTTGCATGAAAGAAAATTTCTCAAGAGAACAGAGTTTAGAAGCTTTGAATCTGAGGTTAGTGATCAGTAATTAAGAGTTTTAAATGAAGTTTTCCTAAAGATGGAGCTTCCAAGCCAATTGAAAAAGAGTAACGCATGCACAATTATGAATGACAACAATGAACAAACTAATAAAACTGATGCAAATTGGAAAAGAAGACCATCTTCAAATAAAGGAACAGAGCATTTCACAGCAATTTTTGATATACTATTACAGGATAAAGCTCCGAAATTATCAGAATTTAATAAGATGAATCTTAAAAAAGTACAATTAGAAATTTCTAAATTTGAAAACCAAATACTTTATGAGTTTTGTGGAAGAATTGAATTTAGCAGAAATTGTGAAGCATTATTGGAAGAAATATTGTGCTCGGACTTAATTATCGAGTTTGGAAAGAGAATTTCTTCAAAAGATAGAGGAAAAGGCTCGGAAAACGTTCTAATAGAAAACTTAGTAAATGTGATTAATATTGTTGGGATATTTTTATACTTTGAATTGGTTATTTTCAATGAAATGACATTTAGTAAAGAAATTAGAATTATTTCTAATATAATAAGAAGCGTACTGCCAATAATATTTTCGGAAAGCATTAAGAATTGCCATTTGGAAGCTTTTAATACGTCTTTTATTGGCTGCCTGGAAACAATAAATACAATTGTAAGAACAAAAAATATTCATGAGATACTTTCAACACAAATTATTGTTGGTTTGCTTTCAATTTTTTTGATAGAGGATTCAAATACTATGGTTGTATTTCTCACGACGGAAATAGTTGTTCATTTATTTGTTTCTGGATCATTGAATTCTAATGAGTTCTTGGAAAATTCCTTAAATTTAATTTTTGATGTGATGGAAGAATTACCTCATACTAACAAGGCAATCAAGAAAGCGAAAGTTTGCATTGAAATGGACTCATATATGCATATTTATGTATATTTATTACTGAGACTTATACAAAGTATTTGCATCCCAAATGGAATAGTTTCTGGCGACAACATTCACTCGATACAAAATATTTCAATGAAGCATCATAATTTGGCGAAATTCATATGCAACCAGTTTGCAACGTTTTTTATCAATTCTATCATTTTAAAGAGAACAAAAAGAAAAGAAAGTAGCTTCTCAACAGGAAATGACATTGCAACAGTTGTCCTTACGGATTTACTCAAAGCATCATTTAATCCAAAATATAATATATGCTCAACTATTACTCAAATCATAATAGTACAGTTAATTAAGATTTCAAATAACTCATTAATTAATGAGGCTGGTCCAAAATCACAATCAATAAATATTGACTTGTACTCAAAAGAGCTTTGCATACACCTGTTAGGCGCATCACTTTCAATAATTTACAAGAATGTGAATGTAAAACTTATGTGCATTGATTCATCTGAAAAGAGCATTGATGAAAGTAAATCAGAAATAAAAGATGCCCCAATTGAAAGAGATGATGCAGCAAACAACGTTACAATTGATTGTATATGCGATAAATTGTACTCAATATATACCGAGAAATTACTAAGATGCGAAAGCTGTGGTAGGAACTTTCATCTTGATTGCATACGAAATGGCACATATTTGGAGATATACGAACAATGGAAATGCGATAGCTGCACCATAAATTTAATATTTGATGAAATAAACACGAATTTTGGGATTAATGGAGAAGAAATATTATCAAAAAATTCAGAATTAAGCGTTGTATTAATAATAGTGCTTGAATATCTTTACAGGAAAACTGCAATGACAGTGTCTCAGGCTTCATCTGAGCCAGTTACTATCGATATAACACAATTAGTTACTGATTCTGGAAGTTCAGTTGCATGCTCATTTATTTTGGAAATGATTGCAAAACTAAAGCTTGGAAATAAAAATTTAGAAAAAGCAGATGGAAAAGAAGAATCTAAAAATAAAACAACCAAAAATGGAAGCAGAAAATTGTCTCAAACATGTAATGAAATAAGCCAGTTATATAAAATGTTATTAACTGAATGGGTTTCTCCAATTACAAAGGTGCATTCACCATTAATAGCTTATTCCTCAAAATTTCCAAAGTTACTGGAAGCAAACGTAATTAGGTTTTGGAATAAAATACTAGCTAAAGAATTGAAGAATGTTGCGAATATTATATTACACTGCTTATTATCAAATATATATAATTCAACTATTACTTCAATGAGAAGAATATCTTTGAATTCAGTGGGCCAAATAATTTCAGTAAAACCCAATATTTTGATCACTAATGAAACAGTTTTAAACGGAATAATATTATCTCTAAAGGATAAAACTCCAAAAGTTAGAGAGAGAGCCCTAGCAATAATTGAAAAGTACTTTTCTGATATATTAACTAATGAAACTTCTGATTTTACCTTTGATGGAGAAAATTCAAGAATTGGTTTTGATAGAGTGACCAAATTACTGTTGGAGCAAATTTTTAGAACAGCATATGACATCTCTCCTTTAGTTAGGATGACCTCAATAAGGATTCTCAGAGCTTTATATCAACAAGATCCATCAAAATTGAATATTGGCATCATATTATTAAAAAGGGCATCTGCAGTTGAGGAAACACAATCAATAAGAAGGTTGATTTTTGATTCATTTACTTCTATTTGGTTTCACAATTCGAGCAAAGTAAATGAAAGTATGGCAGAGTGCCTAGTTAAACTTATAAACTATTCGGAGAGCAATGAATTCCTTCAATATATTAACCACGACCAAAAAGGCACAAACTGCTTGCTGAAAGGCGTAATATCTATTTTACAAGAAAATCAATCAATAAAAAACTTGGAAGGATTAATTACTAGATGGTCTAATATACTCGTTGATATGTTTATTCAAAGCGATAACTACCGAGATACGATCAAATCTGAAAAATTAGTTTCTAAAGAAATTGGGTTAAAAAATGAACAATTAAATGATCAAGGTATTGTAAACAACAATTCATCCAGGGATTTTTCGGAAAAAAAACTTCAAATATTAAAAACAGCTGAAGTTATTGGTAAAGTTTATCCGAAATCTATAAAAGAAATGTATTCATATATAGTAGTTTATCTAAAAGATTTCCGTCAATTTAAATCAGAAGTAATGGTTCATATTTGTACAGTGCTATCATATATTTTGCCTCATGTTGGAGATTTGGAGGTTGAAACTATTGAGTTTGATTTATTGAAAATAACAACCAATTCAAGGTCACCACAACTGATTAGATCATCTATATTATGCCTTTGTAATTTGCTTATGGAAAATGAAAAGGGTTTGAATGAAAATAACACTTTATCTCCCCTAATACTAGATAATATAAGAGTATTATGGGATTATAGACAAAAAACTTTAGGTATGGAAGTTACCATGGATTTAAAAGAAGTTGATCAGTTAAGAAGAAGTGCTTGGCTTCTAGGGTGCATATTTGAGTTTAGTTCTCCAAATATGGCACTAGCAATTGTGGATAATAAGCTAGAAAGAGCGAAGGTAATCCAAACAGAGTTTGGAATTTCATGGACTCTAGAGTCATATTCAACCAATAAAATGCCGAAGAGTGAATTTGGAGAGGATTTGGGATTTGAGTATACAATTTTGGAGTCAAATAAAATAATTTTTGACTTGCTTTGCGATTTGTATTATATCTTGGATTGGAATTTAAATAAAGGGGTATTATTTCCGACATTGATTCAATTTTTGATGAACCAAAAACAATTTGTTAAAACACTAAAATTCAATAATTTAATTAAGTGCGCTATCAAAGGAGATAAATCTTTTGCAAACTTGGATTGCCAATCAAAACTATCTATTCAGTGCTCCAACATCACAGTGAATAACAGTAAAGCCAATTCTAATTTGTGTATAATTTGCCTGCAAGGAATTTTGTCTCTTTTAAAAAATTACGAGCTACAAGCATTAAAAGAGAACAAAATTGCTCAGGAAAATGATTTAGAGCAAACAAAAAGAGTTAATATTACTGAAGATATGACCAACCAATTTCATGACGAAATTAATCAATGTGATGATTCATTTTCAGGCAATAATAGTATTTTTATCACTCCAAACACAAATAAAAGAACTTCAGTACAATCTGAGAAAAATGAAATAAATTCCCCAGTGAGTTCTTCAAGTTACTCAAATTTAGAGAATATTTCTTCAATTAGAACTAGCGTTTTTGGTTCTGTAACACATAAGACAAGCTCAGTTTCTGCATCACAGCCAATCGCATCAAATTTAGAGTTGTTGTTAAATCTATTTCAAGAAACAACCGGATTTCAGGAAGGGAGGTTTTCAAATCAGCAAAAACAACAAGTTTCTTCATTAATACTTTGCATTCTTGAGCAATTAAATAAGCAAGGCCTGGTTAATCCAACTTCTATTATCCCTCAGGTCTCTGGGCTATTGTTTTCATCAAATAGAGAAGTTTCATTCAAGTCTTATCAAATTATAAGTTCTTTATTTGAAAGATTTCCAAATCTTATCATCAATAAATATAAAGAAATATCTCTATATGGGTTCGTGTTTTGCACTTCAAATTTCCCTGGACTACTTGGGGTATACAATTCAAAAACTGATTCCGAAAATGTTTTAAGATCTATTATCTCAAATGATATTGCCAATGATAAGATCCAATCAAAAAGCAGACCTGAAGTTTTGGAAACTGTTTTTGAATTTTTCACAAGGATTTATTCTGAGAAATGCCGAACTAAAAGAGTATTTAGAGAAAGCATAATCAGAGGATGCTGCAAGCAGCTTGAATTATTATTGTCAAGTGATGAAACCGAAATTCTACTCAAAAAACTTAAACTTCATTTAATGCTGGAAAAAAAGGTTTTATTGGTTTTATATATGGAGTTTATTTCTTATATACTTTTAGCAATGCCATTTCAATTTGAATCAGAAATACTACTGGTTCTATTTTGTTTGGGAGAAATCTGTGTGAATTGTTCTCAGAATTTACACAATGATTCTGAGAGTTCTGTAAAAATAGATACAGAACAAGCTTTTTGCAGTGCGATTCTTGTAACAGTTTGTACAACAGTCCAATTAATTCTCAAAGAAGAGTACAGAATCTCAGAAAGCCAGATTTCTAGCTTCAACCCTTATAATTCCATTAATAAAGAGAAACCCAAATTCTCTCATCAAGACTCTGAATTGAATGTTGGCATTGTTGAAAATTCTACAAATATAGTTTCATTGGGAGCAGGCACAATGTATGAGTTATTGCAGAGTTTGAGAGAGAAATTACATATTATTTGGAAAATTTCAGAAGGTTGCGATTCCGAGAAGAAGCTAGTAGATTATTCGAATGAAATTATTTATTTTTATACACAAACAACATCTGAAAAAGTTTCAAAGCATACTAGGGGAAAACATACAAAAAGAAAGCAAACTAAAAGAAATAGGGAAAGAGAAGAAGAGTATTCAGATGCATCTTCTACACAAAGTTGGAGTCCATCATCTAGGATTAGCAAAAACTGCAAGTAATCAATGTGTTTCTTATCCAAATACGTAAATTAAATATCGTTTAGTAATAATTTTCATTAGTTGACGACAAAATAATATATAAATAATAATGAATTTCCTTGATAATTTGCCATCTATTTAAATTACACCATCCTCGTTATGCAAATCTTGCTTTTATCGCATTATACATGCAAAAGCACATATATATGCATGCATGCATAATGTGGACATATTTTTGCAATATACAGCGTAGAGGACTGAAAAAATAATGTGTGCAAATCAAGAAAAAATAAAAATAAGAAACTTAGTGAAATAAATTGTTTATGCTTAAGTTCTTTAGAAAGTAGAAAGAGGAGTTACAATTTATTTGATAGCTAATTTGACAAGAATTTATTAAGTTTAAAAAAAAAAGGTGGCGGCTTATAGGGTTGAATGCTAATGAATATATGCAGAAAAAAGGTGCGTATAAACAAAATTATATAATATTAATAATTTGGGGCAAATTAGCATTTTTTTGAGTCTAATAGTTTCAAAGGTTCAAGAAATTCCCTATATATAATCTTTGGGAAAGTAAAATGGTGGCGGATAAAGAAGTTACAGAGTGTGGGGTGGAGAAAAAAGTAGTATTAAAGTATCAAGATGAATTCTTGCATGATTGGACTCTTATTTGCACGAGAATTGAGAATGGCCTGAAGTTGGGGGACCAACTAAGGCAGGCCTTAGAGGAAAGAGCATCATTGGAAGAAATGTATTCAAACGGATTAGAAAGGATTTCTTCAAAATTTTTCCCATCAGCAACTGAAAGTACAAGCATGAGCTTTGCAATAAGAACATTAAGGAATGAAACTTGTAGAAGATCCCAGCAATGTAGAGAGCTTTGCGAGACCTTGAGATCCGATGTGTTAAAAGAAACATTAAATAGCATGTTGGACAATCACAAATCTGCATATGATCATTTATTATCATCTGGAAAAAGAATAACATCAGAACTTCAGAAGAGATATATGAATTTTACTAGATTAAGAGATAATTATGGGATTGCAAGGCATAATATAGGTCAGTTAAGCTTGAGATACCACGAATTGAATAGATCGAAATCTGCACAAGAAAAGATAACTATTTTAAGCAGAGAAATACTTCGAAAAATACTTGAATTAAATGATTTAGAGAAGGAATATAACAATAGTGTTGACAACTTTGAAACTTATCACAAGTTTTATTTGACGGAAATGAAGCACATTATTGGTATTTTAGAAGATATGGATACAAAAAGAATAAAATGTATTTTGGATACTTTAATGAAAATGATGGTTTATGAAATGAGTTATGTAAGGAATTTACAGTATGACTCAGATCATTTAGTTAAATCGATACAAGAAATTGATGTTGAGGGAGATATTTATGAATTTGCAAATAGATTTGGAAATAGTAATAAGAATAAATATTCGGAAAATAATTCGAGTAATTCAACAATTTTTACTGGAACATACAAAATAAATGCTGATCAAGTAAAGAAGGAGAGTTGGAGAGAAATATGTAAGAAAATGAATAACATAAAAATAAATGATGATGAGTTTATTACTTTATCTACATCTCAAATGGCGGAGAAAAACATTGCTCTCGATAATATGATAGACATACAAGCTATAATTTCAAATTTGGTGAATCCTGCAACCGCAATCAAAGCTCAAAAAGCTGTAAAAATTTTACTTTCTCAGTTCAGTATGATAGTAAATGAGAATACGAAGAATTACATCCATGAAAATTATTTTAAAGATTTGGAATTTCAGGAAAATGTTCAAGAAGATTTGATAAAAGACGAAAAAAGTCAATCAATGGAGTCATTTTCTACAGCATGTTCAAATGAGGCAATCACATCTAAAAATAAGGATTGCAATACAGATAATATAATTAACACAGATGAAAGCCAAACTGAAAATAGCATTATTGATGTAATTGATTTTGGAAGCGTTTACAAAGAGTTTATTGAAATCATAGTGAAGCTAGATAAAAGAGATAATCCAGAATCAAAGGAAATTATTGAAAAAGCACTAAACTTGATACATGATCAAGATTCTGGTTTAAAAGAGTATGAAAATTGTGATTTATATTTAAGTAAAATAATAGATGAAATTTTAAAGGCGAAAAATAATAAATTATACTTATATTTGGGTGATGAGTTGAGCCAGATACTATTTAGGCATATGGAAATGATTATGGAACTGATTCAAAATGAAATATTACTTGGCTATTCAGAAAAAT
>NW_667453.1:0-44467 GCF_000006425.1 Cryptosporidium hominis TU502
AATGAATAATATAGGAGATAATCTAGAAAAAGAAGATAATGAACGGGAGAATATTGAAAAAGAATCTAAAGATAGAACAACAGGTTATTTGGAATTGAATCCCGAAAATGATGTGGATATTAAAAAAAACGACAAAAATTATCATGAAGAAGTATTAGATGCAGTAGAGCAAAAAATCTCGAAAGCAGAGCCAGATTGTGAACAAGATTTAGGAATAAAAATAGATAAAGATCACAATGATAAAAAACTACTTGAAGGAAAAGATCAAAGTTTCGGATTGAAAGTGGAAGATAAAGTCCATTCAGAGGAACCAAAAGCCTTGAATAAAAATATTGAAATTGAGTTCGAAGTTAATGATTCTTCAAAATTAGAAAATAAATCAATGAATGAACTCAATAAAAATACTCATATGGAAGAGAGGCCAACAGTTTTCCCCAGAGATCTTAAATTACAAATTGAAAATCAAGGAATTAGAAATGATATAGATTTTCAGGAAGAGCTGAAATTTAAAGTGCAAGAAAGAGAAAATCTTATGAAATTGAAAATGGAAGAAAATCAATCTAATACAGACAAAATACCGACCATTGAGAGCAAAAACAAAAAAGAAGTTTCAAGTAAAGCACTAATAGACTTGAAACAAAGTAATAAAGATAAATCTGAAACCTTACCTAGATATGAAGTATTAGAAACCGGTAAGAATTTTAATAATAAAATTGAAACAAAAGAGGTTGAAATACAAAAAAATAACTTCATAATCAATAAAAAAATACCAGATTTGAATGAAATGAAGCCAAAGGTCGAGTTAATTAAAAACGATGATTTTAATGAAAGTTCTAAAATTTTACAGAAAATGCCTGTACACAATCAAGACAATTTAAAAGAAATGAATATTCATGATGAGTTAAAATTATTATTTATTGCTAAGTCAAAAGTAAACGAGCAGAATAAACACCTAAGAACTGTTTCTGAATCAAACTCTGGAAATAACAACGAATTTAAAGAAGATAAAATTGGTATTCCTGCAAAATTAAACCCTGAGGAAAATGTAATATCTAAAGGATCGCCAAATGAAAAAAAGGTAAGTGACGATATAAAGCTAGATATAATAGAAAATAGACAAACAAATACGGAACATGAGGTAATTCAAGAAAATGATACAGATAACTCAAACAGGTTTACAAAAAAATATCCTGACCAGCTTAATAAACAAGTTTCTCCTTTAACAATCAAAGTAGATAACAGTTTAATATCTAATGAGAGCAAATCAAATGGTACGAATAAAAAAATATTTCGCCTGAAAGGAGAATTAGCCATTAATACTAAAAAAGATTCACAAAAGAAAATAAATAAGATGAAGGCAACTAGTGGTGCAGACATTTCAAATGTAAATATTAAAAGTGAAATAAGTATGCCGATAGTTACTCAAAAATGTACAAATCAAGTGTCTAACAAGGACTTAAAAGATAATGGCATTCAAAGAAAAAGTGAAAGCAAAGATATACTGAAAGGGAAATGGAATGAAATAATAAAGGACAAGACAAAAATATTTTCTAACAAAAAAAGAGAAAATCAAGTTAAAAGAACTTCAAATGAAGATATTGCAAATAGAGATTTCAAGGAAGAAAACAATTTGAAAAATTTTAGTTCTCTAAAAAATAGTAATTTCCGAGTGAAAAGTTTTATTGAAGTAGATAACAAAACACTTGTTTCCAAAGCTAGTTTAAAAAAAATAATCACTCTGGAAGATTGTATAAGCTCTGAAGTTGTACATAATCAAAGCAAACAAAATGAAAATGAATTAATCAAGGTAACAGACTCAAGTTTATCCTTTAAAGGAGATAAAATTCAAAAACCTCTATTAAGCCAAAAAAAGAGGATGCTTTTGAGGTGCCATTTAACAGTTCCAAAATTACAATATAAAATTTATAGTAGTGCTCATCAAATCAATTCAACCAGTAGTTTAATTAGGAATGAAACAAATATTGTAAAAATTGAAGACAAACAAGTTCAATTTTCGCAATTTAGAGGTGTTTTAAACAGGTTATGTGAAAATATTTGGAAGTACGAATCAAGAAAACAACAAAGAATGTAAAGATTTAGATTACAAAGCTCAAAGAAAGCAATCAGCGGAATTTGAATTGAAACCTTTTGAAGAAAGAAATAGTTTAACCAGGAAAAACTCAGGCTTCTTAATAAAAACAAAATTAGATCAGCATGGTAATTTTTTAAGTAAAGAACAATCAAGTCAAAGCGAAGTAAGTAATTATGGAAACAGAAAGCTGGTTGCTATTGAGAAATTACTTTCATCTGACTTTTCTTCAATAGAACAAAACAATCAATCATATAGAAAATTTTCTTCAAATAAACTGAAGATGGAAAACAAGGATTCTAAAAAACTTGTTAGAAGGATATCAAGGAAAAAGATTGCAAACAGAAATATTCATAATGTACTTAACCTAAATAACATTTCAATTAGAAGCCCAAAAAATGAAGAAATAGTGAATACCACAAATAAAACATTAAAAATAAATTTGATGGAAAATGTATTAAAATCAGAACATCAAATTCACCCAGTGAAGAGTTTAGAAAACAAAAAATTTGCTACGAATAAGCGTGTTGAGTTAGAAAGCGAAATAGGTACAAGCACCATTAATATGTACGAAGATATTTATATGAAAAATAGAACTAGAAGAAATTATTTTAAACTTCTTAGGAATTACACTAATATCTTCAATTCAGAAAATTATAACTCAGGGTCAAGCTGTTCTTGCCATATTTGTAATAAGCATAATACTCATGACAAAATGATCGATCCAATTACAATGCATATTATCAGTGAAGAAAATAAGTTAAGAAAAATGAAACAAAATGACTCCAGGATGATTAACATTATGGAAAAATTGAATTCTTGTAGCAACTATCCAAAACATTACCACAAGCATTATCATTATAGTGGCTTAAAGTCATTAAAATTGGAAAAGAAACATAGAAAATCTAGTTGCAAACATAATCATATGAGTAAACATAAAGACAAATATAAACACTACAAAAAATGTCATAGAAGTAAATCAAAAAAAATGGAATTAAAAAATGAAAGAAACGAGGCAAACAATACCTTTTCAAAAAATATGAAATATGAACAAAATTCGGAAAAAGCAAATATTAACAGTAATAATATATATTGTTCAAATGATTTCGCATTGTTAAAAGATCAAATTGAAACAATTTTGAGAGAATATGGCGTTATAGATAGAGCTCCAAGGCAAGATATGAGTTCTAATACTCAGAGTTGCAATCTTCCAATTGAACCAAATGATATCTCAATATTAAAGGGTATATTATTAGATACAAACAAACTCTTGTCACAAAATATAGAGGCAAGTAAAACTAAGCCTCAAAAAATCAAAGAAAATTTACCATGTTCTAATAACAATGAACAAGAAAAAAATATTGATTTTTCAGAGTTAGAGACAAATAAATGCACAGAAAATAGAAAGGTGAGCAGACTTTACGAAATCTGGAGGCTTCCATCTAATGGCTTAGAAAGAGCAATCATACATAGAAATATGATGCGAATGAAACTAGATCTTGACAAAATTAGGAAAGATGAATTTGATAGAATAATTAAAACTCAAACTACGAGGAGATGTTCAAAGAATGGGCAAAGAATTGCCAAAGGAAGAAGAAGTATCCCAAATATTTCTAAGACAAACAATAGTGCAGAAAATTTGGATCCAAATCGACAAGGAAGTTTGAAAATGGTAAAGAAAACGATTTTAAAGTCATCAAAACAGCAATCAGATACAAACAATCAAAGCAGCTCCTGGTTTTCAAGCTGGTTTGGAAATACTTCATCTGCTAATGAAATTCAAGAAAACATTAGTACAATCGAAAAAGATAATGCTTATAATCAAGAAACTTTAGATAAAAAAGTTGCAAATTACGATCAGATTCAAATTAAAAAATCAGCTGTCAATAGCAATTCTTCGCCAAAAGCAAAACAAGTGAATTCCCCTCCTCCACCTCCTGCCCAAAGTTGTTATGCTGATAATAAGTCAAACAATACAAAATATTATAATAGCTCAAAGTCTGATGCAAGAGCCACTAAAGCAACTTCGAATGACGACGAAAGCATAGATTTAAATAGCTTCATTGATTTTTCAGATCAGGATGTAACAAAACAAAAAAACAACCCGGAAATAGAAAAGGAAATAGAGGAAAACTACAATAAAGATGAAGGACCAGTACCAGAGGCGGAATGCGAAACAAACGAACAGGAAAGCTCATTTTGGGGCTGGTTTGGATATTCAACTACTCCAGAAAATCCAAAAGCAAAGATTAAAACAGCAAAGACAACACAAAAAAATATAACTAAAAATAATCAGCAAAAATTAAAGAGGAAGGCTTCAAACAAACTACCTCCAAAAGCTGATAACGAAGGCAACAAAGAACATGAAAACTCACCTCAAGCATCTTCCTCAGCTGTGCCTGCGCAAGAAACGTCCTGGTTTACTGGTTGGTTCGGGATTGGAGCAGAAAGCTCCCCTCCTCCTCCTCCACCAACCCCAACTTTAATACCGAAAGATAAACCAAAGTGGTCGCCTCCTCCTCCTTTGGAGCCTATAGATAATTCAACAAACACTCAAACCATAGTAGAGAATGGGCTTGGACAAGAAAATGAACAACCACCTCCGCCTCCTCCTACTCCAGCACCTATAGAAGAGTCATCTTGGTTTAGTAGTTGGTTTGGTGGAACCACAGAACCAGCAAAAGTAAACGATTTAAAAGAAAGACCTGCAATGAAGAATGTTGGAGCAAAAAAAAAAAGTTCCGTAAAAAGCAAAATGGATCAACAAAATATAGCTACTATAAAACCCATAAATGAACTTCCTTCCATCAAAATTTCCCCTGCTCCTGAACCTACTCAACCAACTGTAGAAGAGTCTTCATGGTTTAGTGGTTGGTTTGGGGCATCTGAAACAACCCCTGCTCCTCCTCCAACTCCAACAGCTATAATAAATCCAGAGCTAACAAAAGTTCCTACAGATGCTAAGGAAAATTTGGCCTCAAGCCCACCTCCACCCCCTGCAGAGGAGTCTTCGTGGTTTAGTGGTTGGTTTGGGGCATCTGAAACAACCCCTGCTCCTCCTCCAACTCCAACAGCTATAATAAATCCAGAGCTAACAAAAGTTCCTACAGATGCTAAGGAAAATTTGGCCTCAAGCCCACCTCCACCCCCTGCAGAGAAATCTTCGTGGTTTAGTGGTTGGTTTGGGGCATCTGAAACAACCCCTGCTCCTCCTCCAACTCCAACAGCTACAATAAATCCAGAGCCAACGAAAACTCCTACAGATATTCCCAAGGAAAATTCAACTCCACCTCAGCCTCAGCCACCTGTAGAGGAGTCTTCATGGTTTAGTGGTTGGTTTGGGGCATCTGAAACAACCCCTGCTCCCCCCCCAACTCCAACTGTAACAACAAATCCAAAGCCCAGAAAAAATCCTAAAGAAGCTCCTAAGAAAAATTCTACCCCCTCAAGTCCACCTATACCCCAACCATCTCGGATTCAACCTACATCTCAGCCTCAACCTCAACCTCAACCTCAACCTCAGCCTCAGCCTCAGCCTCAGCCTCAGCCTCAGCCTCAGCCTCAGCCTCAGCCTCAGCCTCACAGCCTCAGCCTCAGCCTCAGCCTCAGCCTCAGCCTCAGCCTCAGCCTCAGCCTCAGCCTCAGCCTCAGCCTCAGCCACCTGTAGAGGAGTCTTCATGGTTTAGTGGTTGGTTTGGGGCATCTGAAACAACCCCTGCTCCTCCTCCAACTCCAACAGCTACAATAAATCCAGAGCTGACAAAAGTTCCTACAGATGCTAAGGAAAATTTGGCCTCAAGCCCACCTCCACCCCCTGCAGAGGGAGTCTTCGTGGTTTAGTGGTTGGTTTGGGGCATCCGAAACAACTCCCGCTCCTCCTCCTACCCCAACCATAACAGAAAAGCCAACGCAAAATAATCCTAGTACAAACGATCTTCAAATTCCAAATCCTTCAAATCCAACACCAAGTCCGATTCCACAAACTACAGAGGATTCTTCATGGTTTGGGGGGTGGCTGGGTGGGCAATCTGAACCTACTCCACCTGCTCCCCCTCCTACCCCATCAGGAGGGCAAGAATCTAGCTGGTTCTCGGGTTTCGGGTGGTAAAATTCGTACACAGTTAAAATTTCAGAAAACTATTTTAAATAATATCTAGCTTAGATGTCTCAAAATACTATTGAGACAATTAATTTCTTTTACTTAATCTGTCATTTCCTCATCTGTAAAAATAAGTACAAGCCGGCGCCCACACAAACGCGCGCGCGGCCTTCTGAATACGGGAATCTAAAATAATTGGGACTTGGCAAAAAGTGTGTTATTAAGTGGGATAGAAACAAATAATTTTAAAACAGATCATATATGAATTTTCATGGGAAAAATTAAATCTATCAGCAAATACCCATCTTATTATGAATAGTTTTGATGATTTTTTATCGATTTGGTAAATATTTAAGTTTTCAATGAGCTTTTCAAGGAGATCATCTGGTGGACTTTCATCATCTTATGATGGGTCATTGGGCAATTTAACTCCTTTCTTAACACATTCAGACCCGTTGGATTCAAAGTATTTGAGTAGGTCTATGCTTGAAATCACAAGAGATGTGTGCTATAATAACTCTTTAAAAAGGAATTCGAAAGGAGTTGAATCATTAGGAAAAGAGTTTAACTATGTTCAAAAAGAGAAACAGTATTCAGGGAGAGAAAAATCAAATAAATTAAATGTAGATTTACATTCTTCTATTGATACTCTCCATCGGAACAAAAATGATACCGCTATAGGAAATTCTGAAAACATGAGTAGAAGAAGATTCAGCATTTCGTACGTTCAAAACCTTCCAAATAAGAGTATAGAGAATCGATATAATCAAAAGGACAGAAATAGTAATTATGGAAAGTGCGAGAATAATTCTGAATATTTGCATTGTAGAAAATCTTCCTCGAATATTAAAAATAATTCTAGCTATCAAATCGAAAAAAAAAGCAGCCAACCATTAGTAAATAAAAAGATGAATGTTTATCAGGCAAACCAACTATTATGTTCACTGTTGGAAAGGGACCCATGCAGGTTAAATAGTAGTGGCCTATATAGTTATAATAGCAATGATCAGTCCTATAAAATTAATACATTTCAAGATGGATGCAAACATTGGTATTCAAATAATAATAGGGAAATGATTGATCCTTTCTCAGACACTAACAACAGCTATATACCACAATACACAACTACTGCTAGAAGGGCGATGTACGAACTTATTGGAGCATCTGAAACAAGTAGACCTGACCCTGACTTATCTGATGATGATTTATCCCTTCGTTTTGTTAGAGGAACCTTGGTTGTTTGCGACATTCATAACAAACTACAGTTGAATGTAGTTCCTCCGATTTTTGGTAAGTTGTAACACTATAAGAGGATTTTCTTATTATTAATCTTTCAGGATACTTATATAAAAAGTCAGATAGACAATTTAGTGTACCACCAATTAGATGGCAAAAGAGATATGTTGTAGTGCATGAATGCCATTTGTATTGGTTTGACTCGGAATCTTCATATCGTCTTTTCGGTATAAATGCATCAAGAGGAAGTGTAAACCTCATTTTGTTTAGGGCACAGATGGATCTTTCTCATAATAAAAGAAGATTCTCTATAGAATTTGAAGATGTACAAAAGTCTATCGTTTTTCATGTCTGCGACAGTTCAATGGATAGAGGTCTTTGGACTGGAGCCATACAAGCTCACTTAAAAAAAGCTATTGAGGTTAGACATCGAACTGGGCATCATATTGATTGGAGGGCTCTTGAATTTGAAGTTTGTAGAATAAGATATGAATCCGGTATAAAGGGAAAATTCTGGAGGTGTTCAACTGAGGCACATAACCGCATGTATGAAGTACACCCACCAAGACATGAAATTGCAAGCTTCGGCTCGCTAAATAGCGTTATATGGGGAAGCGATGGATATAAAAGGAATAATTCTGTATTGTCTACTGGGTCGGTTATTGAGCCTGGAACAGGAACGGCAACATCTGGATGTTGGAATCGTAGGCGGACCGGCTCGATAGCATCTTCAACTGCTGGCGCTTTTGGGAACAAATATCGTGCACCTTCAATCTCTGGGCTTTCAGATTGTAATTTGTTACGAAAGGACTCCGTAAACATTGTTGGTGTTACTACTTGTTCTGGAGCTAGTGGTACCTATCCTGGAAACAGCAGAAGACATAGTACTGAAAGACAGTATTAATAAAGAGCTAACAGTTTCTGACAAATTTATATTATATGGGTTTGCACTCTTTGAGTCAAAGACTGAATAACTTATATTCATCTTGGATCTGAAATTCATTGCCATTGATAAGTTGTTCATTTGTGTTGTTCTAGGAGATCACGCACAAGCTTATGGTTTTTTAGTCTTAAAGTCGCAATGTAAAGATTTCAAGGGAAAGTGTTGAGGTATACAGCCATGAATTAATTAAAAATATAATCATATTGTATAGAGAACTTAAAATACAATTAATGATTTAATCTATAATAGCTTTCTATGATTTTTAAAATTAGATATTTTAGTTAAATACATTAATCAAGGATAGATCTGAAAAATTCATTGAATTCCTCCCTGCTTATTATTATATTGTGGTTGCTTTCAGAATCTATGTTTTTGTTGAAAATATTTGTGCTCATTTGCTTCAATAAAAATCTAAGATCATTGATTGAGAATACCTCTTCCCATTCTATTTCTCTTACAACAGCTTTCATATCATCTAGTGAAATAAATGAATCACTGTCCATATCAAATAAATCAAACAGCTGGTCCAAATAACTATAATGGCTTGATGAGAATAATGGCACTAGCAAATTAGATAAAAATCCTTTAAAGTCTAACTTATTAGAGCTTATTTTATCTAATGCATTTGCAATATGTGGAAGGCTGGAATTTCTTTGAGATGAGATTTCTAAAAACCAGCTTAAATTGTTTAGTTGTGATTTAATATCTGTTGAATTCATTCCATTTGAATTATAAATATTTAGTACAGCATTAAGTTCATTTAAGTCTCGTGCACTAAGGCCCCAGATGTTTTCATTACTCTCTTCAATCATGACTAACTGATCCAAATAGGATTTATCATATATTTTATCACATAATAATAGACCCATTATTCCCATATCATTTTCCTTCTTTCTCTTAGCTGCTTTATAATTAATTTTCTTATCAACACCTTTTTCAGTATCATATACTCCTGCAGAACTTTCATTTCCAAATTCAAGTTCGCGTCTACACCCTTTTATTAATTTTTGAATTTTATCAATATTTTGCTGATGGCCAGACTCGAGTAATTCACTACTTAATTGTAAATTTTTTTTATTTTGAAATTGTTCTTCTTTTTGCTTCTCTAATGCTTTTATTTTATAAAGTTTTGCTTCATTATCTGTCTTAAGCTCACTTATTTCAGATTTATAGTTCTTTTCTTGTTCTTTAAGCTCTGAAATTTCATTCAGTAATCTTTCAAGCTCTTCTTCTAATTCCTTAGAATGGTCTATAATTATCTCTTTTTTGACCTGTTGCTTTTTTGTTGTCTCAACAGTTTTACCCGAAGTTTCAACAAAAGATTTTGTTTTAACTGTTTTCTTTTGTGGGCTTTGTTTCACAGCTTTGGATTTTGGAGAGCTAGCAACTTGTTTCGTTGTTAGTTTATTGGCTCTTTTTGCCCCTTGCTTCTTCCAAAAGAGCCTTTGAAATAGGCTCTGGCCTTGTTGCAAGGTTTGATTTTTCCTTATTTATTGCTTTAGGCTGTTGATTGAGTAATTCTTCATTGATTATATCTACACTTGGTCTTCTTTTTAATTGTGTGTTAGGCTTTGTAGGTTCATCAATTAATATCCCCTTTTTTGCACTGCTTTTTGTTCCAGATATAGTTTTTCTGTTAAGCTGAACTGGCTTAGATAAGTTACTGTTCAGCATGTTTGAATTTATTTTTATTCATTGTATCTGTTTTTTTTTATTATTATCAAAGTTGGGTGAATTAAACAATAGTAGAGGTGTGCAGAATACACGCTTTCAATAAAATATTTTAATTGTAAATATAAAAAAAACATTAAGTTATTATATACTTCAGCTCATTCCTCTATATTATTTATACATGTAATCTTAGACAAATATAGCATGAAAGCAGAATTTGACTTATTCCTCTATGTTACCGCCTAATTCTTTTACTTTATTTTAGTTTAAAGAATTGCAAATTAAACTTTGGAATACGAATAATAAGACAGTAAGCTCCTTTAATTTCAAACCGATATGGCTGATATAACTACTGTTGAATCTAATAGTGGGCAGTATCAGTCTAAAAAGGTCCCAATTGTAATTGTTGTCATAGGGTAAGTCAAACAACATTGCAACTTGTACATTTGTTTAAGCTAGCTGACATAAAAATAATGTGTTGTTTGCAATGATGTTTTATTTTTGAATTGCCACATTATACATTTATTATTTGATAGAATGGCTGGAAGTGGAAAGACTTCTTTTGTTAGTGCTTTATATCATCATTTAACAAATGAGAAGAAACAAGTATATACAATTAATTTGGACCCAGCAGTTCTATCTTGCCCATATCCTGTGAATATTAATATTAAGAGCACTTTTAACTATAAAAAAATAATGAATGATTATGGATTAGGACCAAATGGAGCAATAATGACATGCCTAAGTCTTTTTGCAGTCAAATTTGACCAAGTATTGAATATTCTTGAATCTAAATCTGATATTGACTACGTAATACTTGATACTCCCGGGCAAATAGAAGTTTTTAATTGGTCCGCGAGTGGGTCCATTATATTGGAAGGCCTTTCTATTTCTTTTCCAACAATAGTGGCATATGTAGTTGATACTGTTAGATCTCAAAAACCAGTAACATTCATGTCCAATATGCTTTATTCATGCAGCGTGATGTATAGGTGTAAACTACCTTTTATTTTGATTTTTAACAAAATTGACGTTACAGATCATCTTTTATGTACTAAATGGATGAAGGACTACGATTTGTTTTCGGATTCTGTACTTTCAAATGACGATTCTTATATGGCAAGTTTAAGTAGATCATCCGCATTAGCGTTGTATGAGTTTTATAAGTAAGTTTATATTTAAAGCTAAAAGAAAATGTCCAATAGTTTCCTCAGAGATTTGAAGTTTGTTGGTGTATCTTCCTTCTTAGGAACAGGAATGAAAAGCTTCCTTGAAAAATTAGACGAAGCAACTAAGGAGTTCGAAACACAGTATAAGAAGTGGATTAATGACAGAAGAGAGGCAATAAAAAAGCAAAGAGAAAACGAGAAGTTACAAAAGTGGAATGAAATAAGCAATATATTTAAATCTGATGGTGTTGAATTAAACAGAGATGCACAAACTCCGTGCATTCCCGAACATCTTGTAGAAGGTTTTGAAGAAAGTAACGAAAGCGAAGACTTAAGCGAAATTGATCAAATTGAACAAGTAATGTTGAACCCAAAGGGGAGGCTCAATTTTGTCTAGTATATAATAAATTAATTAGATATCTAAGCATGGTTTTTAATTCCGACTTGCGTCGTGTAATTTAGATATATTTACAACAGACTCTGTCTTATCATGAAGTTGGGAGCACTTAGTAACTAAATCATAAAATGCCTCATAGTTGTTATTAATTATTTCTGCAATATATTTAAGCACATCTTCTGCAGTTGCATTGGTCAGTTCCTCTCTTAACGAAGAAACGGCTCTATCTAAATTACTAATAATCTCTTCAATACCCTTACACTTTTTCGCCATATTCTCACAGAAAAACTCAAATATAGGTAAAGGGAATCTTAACGGTTGAATTTGTCTTGAGGAGTTGTTTTGGTCAATATCTTTAATACGGTCGTAAATATGGGTAATGTCATGACTCAGCTGTTGTACAGTTGTGATTTCAGATATCACTGATTCAATTGAATCCTGCGCCCTGAACTGAAGAGATTTGATATTTTCGATTTCCTCATTTCGTCTTTCTACACCTTTCTTGTATGTACTACATAAGCGAGTAATTTCAATAAGTTTATTGTTGGTCAAATATTCAATATGTTTATCATTCCCACGTAGTTGATTTTCAATTTCATCAAATTCAGCCTTCCAGCTTTGAATATAGTTGGTTAACTGGCCAATAGTAGGGTTTAAAGGGAGATATTGAGCTTGTGGATTAATTTGTGTTTGGGGTTGATTTTGTGTCTGAGATGGCCCAAATAGAGATACATTAGATCCAGTACTACCAAGTATTCCTATTGAGGAATTATTTAAATTTGAAGTTCCGAATAAATTTGATGAATTAGATATTCCAGATTGCGAATTTGATAATTGAAATAACGAGTTCCCAGGAATAGCAGGCGGAGTGATTGATTGCCCAGTCTGAGTAATATTCGCGGACAAATTTAGTGAGTTTGACCCTGCCCCAGGCACAGTAGAACCAAATAATCCTAGACCTGCAGTGCTTACGTTTCCACCATTAGTTTGAGAAAAAAACATTTCTCTAAACTAATATTCTTGTAAATCTAGGAGTGTTTTAGTCTGCTTAATAAATTAAAAATATGTATTCGCGTTGATTAAATGTTCATATTGCCAATATTGAGCATTATTGGATGAATATTTCTGTATCTAGAATTAATAAAAATGAACCACGCAGCGGCGCCTATTTATTTTGCGGGGTATCGAGTAGACAGTTGTAAGATCAAATTTAAGTCGAGTACAAATTAAATATTGAGGGTTTAGGGGTAATTCAAGTTGTGAGTTAAATATTGACTTGAATAAAATTGACGATATTTATGTGAATAATTAAATTAAATTGGAAAATTATCATAAGCTAATAATTCTTACATTAAAGTGTTCTTGCGTGTATAAACGCATTTTTTAAGTTGGAAGTCATGGTATCTGAAAATTTGAGTCGAAACGAAAGAAGTAGGACAACTCGTCATGAAAATATTGTCGCAGCAAAGGTAATTTCCGAGATTATTAGGACTAGTTTGGGTCCTAAGGGAATGGATAAAATGATTGAGAAAGGAGAGGTTATTATTACAAATGATGGTGCTACAATTTTGAAAGAGATGGCAGTAGTACATCCGTGCGCAAAAATGCTTGTTGAATTATCCAAGGCTCAAGACGTTGAAGTTGGGGATGGTACCAGCTCAGTAGTTGTATTAGCAGGGAGTTTACTTGGAGCCGCTGAGACGCTACTAGATAAAGGTATTCATCCACAACTAATTTCTCAGTATTTTATGGAAGGTTGTAGCATGATTGAGAAGATACTTAGAGGCATGTCTATCAAGGTTGATTTAACGGATAAAAACACACTGATCAAGTCTGCATGCACATCTTTAAGCTCTAAAGTTGTGAGCCATAGCGCTCAACACTTGGCAAGCATTGCGGTGGATGCAGTTTTAGGAATTTCAAGGACTTACCAAAAGAATTCGATTGTTTCTGATTATGAACATGAGGTGCAAGATATGAGAAAAACAGTTGATTTAAAGAATATTCGTATTGTGAAAAAGCTTGGTGGTACTGTTGAGGACACTGAACTTGTTGATGGCTTGATACTTCATCAACAGAAAGTTTCCAGAACTGCCGGAGGCCCAACTAGAATTCAAAACGCTCGTATTGGCCTAATTCAGTTCTGTCTCTCAGCTCCAAAGACAGATATTGAGAATAATATTGTAGTTAAGGACTATACAGCTATGGATCGATTGCTCAGGGAAGAGAGACTTTTGATTGCCGAAATGATTAAACAGATAGCGGCAACAGGCTGCAACGTATTACTTATCCAAAAGAGTATATTGAGAGAGGCGATAAGTACTTTGGCATTAGATTATTGCGCTAAGGCAAAAATTCTTGTTGTCAAAGATATTGAGAGGGATGAAATTGAATTTTTAAGTAGAGCTCTGAACTGCTCTCCTATTGCTTCACTTGACCATTTTACTTCAGACAAACTTGGCGCTGCCAACAGCGTTTCTGATGAGGATCTAGATGGCAATGGGCGTATTTGCAGAATTACAGGGATACCAGGAAAAGACATGATGACAATATTTGTGAGGGCATCTAATATGTTGATGCTAGATGAGACAGAACGTTGCATTCACGATGCATTATGCGTTGTTAGGAGCATTATTAAAGAACAAGCTTTAGTTCCTGGGGGTGGGGCATGCGAAAGCCAAATTTACACAGAACTCTCTAACTGGGCAAAGTCACTTTCGGGAGTAAAGCAGATGTGTATTCGCGCATATGCACAAGCATTTGAAATCATTCCATATACGCTTGCAGAAAATGCAGGCCTAAATCCCATTGAAATTGTTACGCAACTACGAAAGAAACATTTTGATGGGGAAATTTATGCGGGAATCAATGTTAGGAAGGCAGCTGTCACTGACATTCTTAAGGAGAATGTACTTCAGCCGCTGCTTGTTAACCTTTCTTCTGTAAAGTTAGCTACTGAGACAGTGATGATGATATTAAAGATAGATGATATTATCCCATGCTATTAATTAGAACCTTAGCTATTTTAATACTCGATTTTTCATATTCTAATTTTTTAAAAGAACTTTCCTCTATCAATCTGTCCCCCACCACAAGCCATTGCACAAAGAAAAGCCGATTTTTTGCTAAATGATTAGATTTAAGAGGGTGGTTGAAGGAATACCAAGAAATTCATATTTGAGAGGTTTTAATCATGCATTGAAAGAAGGCTTTAATTGGAGTGTTTGCGGATTTAGACATTTTTTTTATAATTTAAAATACACGAATTCATTAATACAAAAAAGAATATTGGGTAATGGGCTAACTTTTAATGAAAAGCAATTGGTGAAAACAACTATTAAGGATACCATTAAAATCATTCCATTTTCTTTTTTTATCATTGTTCCTTTTGCGGAGTTTGGTCTTCCTTTTGTAATAAAACTATTCCCAAATATGCTACCTTCAACTTTTGCACTTAAAAGCATAAAAGAAAGAGATGATAATATACTTAATAAAAGAAAAATTGAACTTTTGGAATTTCACTCACTTATCCAAAACATTATTTCAAATTTAAAGAAATCTGATAATTCAGATATTATTTCAGGGGTGAACAGCTTAGAAAAAATTCACTTAGAATTATTGGAAAAAAACAAGTTGGATCAAGAAGAGCTAGGTAAAGTAATTTCTGGTCCAATAAAGGAAGAGTTTAAACTAGAAAATTTAGATATTGAAACTCTTCAGTCAATCTCAAGAGTTATGGGCATACCCTCAACAAGAAGCAAACTCTTTTTAATATTGAGAATAAGGTATAGAATATTGAAACTCAAGAATGAAGATAAAGATATTCTTTGGGATGGAACAGATCAAATGAACAAGCAACAGCTACAGAAAGCACTAATTTCAAGGTTTATAGATCGTAATAAAAAAGAATATAGCATTGAAGAATACAAAAAATTGCTTATGAATTGGGTAAGATTATCTTCTATGAAACAGTTGCCTTTATCTTTAATGTTATGGATTCAAGCAACAAGATTAATCAGCGATAATATTGATAAATTATGATTCTGATAATTCTGAGAAACGACTTACTTTGTTCCAATCAATGTTTATCGCCTTTTCATTCATTATTTCTTTTATTCCAACATTTTTTCTCATAAACGCCTCTGCATTCAATAAACACATATTCATTGGATTATTTTGCTCTTCAGTAGAATAATTATATTCCATATTGAGCGTCTTTGTTTTCAAATGTTTATTATCGTCCCAATCATATATACTATCAATTAAATCAATATCACTAATCTCTTCATCCGAATTTGTTTGGTTAGATTCCTCTGTAAAAATAAAATTTTGAAATGCATGGATGTGATCAATTATTTTTAAATTGTCACTATTCCAACTTGTACCAATCTTTAATAACGGAGTTATTCCAAAATCCTCAACAATCACTTTATTTTTTTCATTTGATTTTTTAAAATGTTGGTCATGGGCCGAAGAATTATTTTCATGTTCGAATTTTAAAAAATTTTTCAATAATTCTAGATTATCTAATGCCATTTCTTTATTCTTTTCAATTAAAACGTATAGAAGTTTAGATGTGGAATCAAATACTTTTAAATCACCAAGCAAATGCATTATGCTTAGCGAAAAACGACTCGATTTAATTTGATTTTTAATTATTAAGTCAGGGATTGAACTAACTAACTCTGCAAATAGAATTAACATAGAATATTTTGTCGAGTTTAACATCTCAATAACTTTTTCATAATTCATTATCTTCTTTGCATTATTATATTTCTCTATTCTTTTATAAAAAGTAAGTAAAAGAATAACTTCTATCACTCGCTTGTTGTTTATACAATTATAGTTCATACCTTCTGGTAATTTATCTTTTTGATTAGTCCTTATTTCTGGAAGTAGTATTCTAAGCCAATATACCTGCCTAATTTTTTTATCTTGTTTACATTTGAGCACTTTATTTTCATTTTGTTTGGCGTGATTGTTCATCGGTNAGTTTTTGTTCTCAAGTAATATTGATATTATCATAGAAAGGATTTCTATTTTTGTATTATTACTCACCAAACTTAATAAAAATAATACTGCCTTTTCAGAAATTGGGCAGCATAATGGGCAAATATTCATTAATTCATTAAATATAAACTCTTTAATAATGATTTCATCAGCTTCATTATTTTTAATTGTTTTCATAATTTTCTCAATTAGACTATAAAATAAAGGTAATAGTGAGTAACATTTTTTTACCCATTTTTTTAATTTCCCTAGTTTAATTTTACTATTATTATTTAATTGTCCGAACTTAGTTAAAATTTTTATCATTTTATTTGCATCCTTTCTTTCATTTTTAATTGTTGTTCTCGATCTTTTTTCAAAAAATTTCAAAATTTTGTTTCTTATAGGAATATCAATGGAAATATATTCAAGCACAACTTTCGTTAGAGAGTTATGATAAATCTCATTGTATTTATTGAATGAATCTAATAAAGTTTCGTTTTCTCTTTGTGGGATCTCATCAACTAAATAATAATGAGTATCCCAATCAAAACGCATAGTTGATAATAGCAGAACTAATTGTTTAAAGCGTTCAGAAACGTTTTCATTAAATGCCATTATTGAATGTGTTAGATAATCATATTGATTCTTCCAATAGTTAGATATTAAATAGAAAAATATTAAAATTCCACCAACTCTACAAATTTCCAAAGAAGGTAACTCAGAGCCATGAGTTGCCTGATGTCTGATTTCAACCAAAATTTGAGGAATTCCTAATTCAGCTGATATGGAACTTATTGATCTGGCATAAAGTTGTAATTGGCATTGATCTACAAATAAATTGATTATTCGTATTATTGTCATACAGTATTGATTCTGAATAGAGCAATATATACCCGAATAATAAGTTTCTAGAGATTCGTTTTTGTCAATTATATCGTTTTTGTAAACTTTCATTTCTCCATTCAAAATTTTTTCCGATAAAATTTTGAAACTTTTATTTATTGATCCAGACTTGATTCCTTCACTAATAGAATTCCAATCCCATATTTTATCTTGAAGCATTGTATGTAAAATATATGAAGTGCCAATTATCGCGATTGGACATTGTTTCGTAATCCCATGACTTCTTTCTTCCCATATTTTTAGCCTGTTAAGTGCCAATTGTTTTGAGTTTAATTCTGAATCAATTATCCAAAAAAACACTTCAAAGAACTCATTCTTACTATACCAAGGTACGGATCTTTCATTTGAATTAATAACAAATGTCATATATTTGGCTTATAGCAATGATAAATTCCTATTTCTATAGAGTTGTATCTCGAAATTAGTCATTGCAGACTAAATTATATTTTTTTAGTGCCTTCGCTTGCCGCCTAATTCCATGCCCATTAAAATAGACAAATCGTGTGATTATGTAAGAACAATTTAGTAAAGCAATATCGTATCGGTTTTTAAATTAATATGCAAATCTAATGATAACTAAAGACTATACAACGCAACTATCTCTTCTATTCCCTAAGAGTCTAATAGATAATATATCAGAGAAATCAGAAAACTGCTACTTTGTATTAGGAAAGTACTACAAATTGAAAAAATCAGTTGGAATATTCGCAGCTGAATCGCTTTGCCCAGTTAAAGACCATTATTCATTAAATCTCTATGATAACACTAAGGTTATTGGAATATTTAGGTTTTTTTGTGAGAAAATTGACTTTCAATCAGATTCTGATTCTTTTAATCTTCAATATGTTTCAAAGCACTTAAGCGATATTGTATTTACTGCAATTTCAGGCATTGGGCCAGAATGCAAAGAAATTTGTTTAAAAATTTTAAGTATCAGCGATTGCAATTTTAATTTAATTACAACTGATAAAGTTAATATTATTTTATTTTCAGATCAAAGAACTCGAATTATTAATTTATCAAAGATGCTCAATAACGCTAATCATTTTCTTGATAATGTTATTTATTCAATTGAAAACGATTTAAAAGTTGATGATTATATTACTTCTGTTGGTCTGGCAGATGAAAATGTGGATGATGATTCATTATTTGAACATTTCAAGACTATTATGGATGACTATATTGATTTTAAATATTTAGACACACTTTCAACATTTAATACTAACCAACAAAGTGAGTTTGATCCTTTTTTCTTACAAATATTCAGGTATTTGCTATTTTATTCTCTAACATTGTTATCGTTTTCTTCATCAGTTATTTGGTCTTGTATTTCAAATTTTCCCTTTATTCAAACTTTGATACAAAAAAACATTTGCGCAACGATTTCTCAGGCAGCGTATAGAATTAAAAATCAGAGAAATTGGATAATTTTGAATCACATATTGAAACATTCAAAAGTTAAACTAAATAAAAAACTTCACAATTCCTTAAGGCTTTTATTTTTATCTTCAATTACCACTGTAATTGTTGATTATTTATTGGGAGTATTGTTTGCACTTGGCATCGACACATTTTCAAGAGAACTTGTTATTCTTATGGAAAAGTCGTTTTTCTATATTTACCACGATGCAATACATACTCAAGTTAAATGGTTAATGTCATTTCCTGCTGGGTTCAAACTCAATCAAAATCTTACAACAGTTATGGGTAATCTCACATTAGCAGCATTGAAATTTTGGTGCGACCTTACAAGCCAACATTTTTCTGATTTGAATCATAACATGATATTTTTGATCAAATTTGTCTCTATTACTTGCGGTATGTCAGTATCAGTAGCACTTATTTGGGATATACTTAATATTTATTCATTTTTATTATTTTTTATCTATACAATTATGGCAAAGTTATATAATTTAAATCTGAAAGCAATTAAAACATTTTTTTATATTTTCAGAGGCTTAAAGAGCAATATTTTTTCGAATATAGATCATAATTCACACTATTCTGAACAGCTTTTAATTGGTACGATATTATTTACAATTTTTGTTTTAATCCTTCCTACAATAACTGCTTTTTACATTAATTTCCTATTCATTTGGAGTTGCGTATATATTTCTTTGGTATTATTGTTTTTTACAATTTCAACTATTAATACATTCCCATTTTACCTAATTTCAATGCATATTATTGCTCCCAATACATTTAGCTCTGGTATATTTATTAAAAAATTCTCGCACAATACGAGCAATCAGCTTATTATAATTTTTTCTCACAAAAGCCTTAATATAAACTCAATTTGCAAGCCATTTTCCGATTCATTAAACCATCTATTTAGAGTTCACCTTAATATTGTTCAAATAATAAAATCAATATTATCAGGAAATATTCTTCATATTCTAAATTTACAAGGGTCAAAGATTCACCACTTTAAGTCGACTTTTGCTACGCTTAGTGACGATGAGAA
The DNA here is from genome assembly GCF_000006425.1 of Cryptosporidium hominis TU502. NCBI lineage: Eukaryota > Apicomplexa > Conoidasida > Eucoccidiorida > Cryptosporidiidae > Cryptosporidium > Cryptosporidium hominis. The sequence goes on from NW_667453.1 coordinate 19,964, forward strand.
AAACATGGAAAGCAACAGTTGTTCCATTAGAAGTAAAAGTAGTTATTTAAATGGCGAAAATTTTCACCATTATATTTTTGATAATATTACACCTGCCCAATTGTATAATCTCAAATAGAATTATATATTAAATTATTCGTTGTTATTTCAATACTAGCATTATATTCTAGCGAAGTATTTATTAAGTTCAATACGAATATAATTTCGTACTACTTAATATTTTTATTGCCTAATCGATTATTTTGTAATTTGTAGATTGATTTGTAGGTAAAATGCAAAACGTGCCGCCAGGTTTGACAACAGTTACGATATCTCTGAATTATTTTATATTTTAAATAAATATTAGATTAAAAATGAAGGAAAGGAAAACCAAAACTAAATTAACGTTGGATGATACAGAGAGGTTTAATTCTCGCACGGATCCTAGGTTCAAACCTTTAATTCGAAAGGAACATAAGGTAAAGATTGACAAGCGTTTTGACCGTATGTTCACTGATGATGATTTTTCCGTAATCTCAGTAAAAGACCCATTTGGAAAAAAGTCAATTAAGAAAGATGAATATCATAATTTATTATATGAAAATAAGGAGGACAGTGATACTAGTAATAGCGAATTAAAAAAACATGAATCTACATTAACAATTAACTCATCAGATTCTGAAAAGTCATTCCAGTGGGAAGGAGAGAGCGATAATTTAGCTTCAGATGAAGATACGATACATAGTAATTCTTATAAAGAGAAGACTGCCTCAAATTCTATTTGGGAAAATAATCCACTAAATAATTTCGGCCTATCTGAGGGGTCTGAAACAAACAGGCTTGCATTAATGGGACTCGACTGGGATAATATTACTGCAGACGATATATATGTAGTTCTTTCAAGCTTTTTATTTTCATCCACATCAATTAATCCTGGCCAATCAAATTCAAAACTTAAGAAAATTTCCATATATCCTTCTAAGTATGGTAAGAAACGCATGGAATACGAGTCTGTTAATGGGCCGATGATTGGAAACGAGGAAAATGTATGTGGTAAAGAAATTAAAAGTTTAGAGTTAAGCAATGAAATAGGGGAGGAGGACTATGAAGCAATACGAAAGTACCAGGTAGAAAAGTCCCTGTATTACTTTGCAGTTGTAGAATGTGATTGCGTTGAAACTGCAATTAAACTTTATGACGAATTGGATGGGATGGAAGCTGAATTTTGCATTGATAGCCTTGAAATTAGATTTATTCCCGATGATATTGTTGACTTTCAATTTGAGCCAATTAGTGAATCTGTATCAATTCCTATTAAATACAAACAACCTGAATGCTTTACATCTGCATTACGGCATTCTAAACCCGCACTGACTTGGGACGATACTCCAATTGAGAGAGTTAAATTTTTGAGAAAAAAATTTACACCAGAAGAATTACTAAATAATGATTTTGATGCCTATTTAGGTTCTAGTAGCGATGAAGATGAATTTTCTAAAGAAGGGGCTAGCTTATCTTTAAACAATGAATTTCCGGATTTTTCTTCAGGGATGAGAGAAATTCTATTAGGCGATGCAAAGGAAATTTTTGATGAGGAAATTAATCAAAATAAATTAGACTCTGCGAGTGAAGCAAGCCTTTTAACTAACAACGATATAAATGAATTATTCAATAGCAAAGGTAAAGATTACAGTCAGGTTGAAATAGAATTTAATCCTGATCTTGAGGATTTGTCAATGGATTTGATTGCGAAAGGCAAACAAAAGTGGGAAGACGCATCAACTAGTGATGAAATCCAAAAACAAATTACACCATGGCAGGCATATTTAGAAAAAAGAAAACAAAAAAGGAAGGAAAGGAAGATTCAATTGAGATAGAGGATTAAGGAGCAAAAACTCCAAAGAGAAAAAGGAGTAACAAACAAGCCAATTAAGAACGTTTATTTAAATAACTCTGCGCAGAATAATGAAGATACTTACTCAAGCGATGACGATAGGCATTTTGATATGAAGAAAATATCATTGATTGAAAGGTCCGGAGAAAAGATCAAATCAAAAAGAAGAAAAGAACTCATTTCAAATGCATTAAAAGAATCAACTCAAAATAATTTCTTGGGCGCTATTAACGACCCAAGAATATCAAAGATATTTACAGATGCAGATTTTGCAATAGATCCCACAAACCCTATTTATAAACCCACTGAATTCAACAAAAAGTTATTATTAGAAAAGAGAACACAGAAATTGAAGAGGAATTTGCTATCAATAAACAAATCTAAGCAGAATAATAATAAGAATTGTGCCGTTTTAAGTGAGTTAGAAGATGACTCATTTAATCTATTAGCTACAAAGAAAATGAAAAGATATTAAATTTCTGAAATTTTTTCGCGTTTAGTAACAGTAAAAATAAATGCGATAGCGAGCTAATGAGTGAATAAATCTTCTAACAAATAATTTCTTTTTAATTCTTCATCCTTTAAAAAATGTTTAAAGTCAAACGAAAAATTAAATACATCCTTCATGTGATTATTATTGAGTTGATTTGTAATATTTTCCGGATAAAGAAATTCATGTTGAAAATTACTCAATTTTGAATTTGTTGAAAATATTTCAGGAAGAAAACAGCTTCTACATAAATATGTTATCATTGAGGTAAAATCTTCGGCTAAATTCTGTGCTGATGAATATTTTTCTTCAAGCACTAGTTTCTGGCAATTGACCAGTTTAATTAGTAATTCATGCTTCAGCTCACCAAAATTTATTTCTCTGGTTCTTTTAAATTTATCTTGAGAATACGGACTAAAGATATTCATAATTTTCTTTTCATCAGATTTTTCATTTTTAGAAATGATAGGTATCATATCATTACTTATTTTTTCTTTTAAGTTTTTTTCATTAAAATTTATTAAATTTGTTTCACTATCGTGAATGAATGGACAATAGAATCTCTTGCAGTTTGGGAAGGTATTACATTTTTTTGTTTTATAAGCATCTGGATGATATAATTCCTCTTCTTTTGTATGAGCGAATTCGCAAAACTTTCCTTTTTTACATCTGCAATTTAATGACATCCTTCCTTTAGTTCCTTTTCTCGAAAATTCGATATCAGGACAAATATTTGATGAATATTTATATTTTGTAGGGTTCCTACGTTGCCATGCAGTGCAATGCGAGTAGAAACATGTCTCAGGATCTAGACAGTTTGAATTAAGGTGGTCGTTACATAACACTGTCCTAAAGTTATTTAGCTGTTCTTTGGTTAAAATATTGGAGCGAGAAAATTCCTTTCTGTATGACTTGGCTTTAATTTCGTCCATTTTTTCGCTTAATGGTTCTTTATATGAAATATTTATTACTGATGGGCCGTCTTTAAGATAGCAATTTATTGACTTTTGATTACTAATACAATTTACGGTTTCAATACATGTATTTAATTCAAACGCTGTTTTTGCATTATTCATTTATTATAATAGTATATTAATGCATAATATAAAAACTAGGATTTATATTTACTAAACAATAAAGGATAAAATATTAGTAATTTAACAATTATTGTTTGATCTGATGACAAAGTGACAGGAAAATTATTCCAGGATTGTCAGCACATTATCAGAATTAAAAAGTCCCAAACCTGGGTTTGATTAATGAAAATTAATCACTTTATAGATCTTCAGATTTTTTAATTTGCATTAATTCGATATTTATCTCTATTTTTTTCCTTCTTTTTTCACTTTCATCCTAATTTCTTTAAGTTTTGCTATTTAGAGAATATAAGACTTACCTCTAAGTTTACTAATGAATTTAATTGAGAAACGTTTGGAACTTCCATCTTTATGATCTCCGAAATAGAAATAGCTTTTGGTATTGCAGATGATTTCGCTATCAACACAACCGTTCTATTTTCTCCCTTAAATTGCAAATCAGTTAGATTCGTTTCCAAAATTTGTTGTGGCAGGAAACTTACACTTTTTAAAAATTCAACACATTTTGTGGAAACTTCTTTAATATTCTGTTTGTTTGCCGAGTAAATATTTATTTTTAGTTTATCAACCATTTTAGTCAATATTTGATTATTTAGCGGCTTTTAGAGGGCTATTTTTTTTTTTTACCAATATAGAGGGGAATGCAGAAATAAAACGTGGGGGGGGCGGCGAGAATAAGTTGCTTTGTACGTTGGATCAATTTGAGTAAAAGATAAATTTGCGTTTTGTAAAATTACTTTAGGGCCTCGAATATTTATTGATTTATTCTGAGTCAAGATTGCAATTAAATTCTTAGTTTAAATTAATAATGTTTGCTTCAAGGAATGAATATGACAGGGGAGTAAACACATTTTCGCCTGAAGGCCGTTTGTTTCAGGTAGAATATGCAATTGCTGCAATTAAAGTAAGTTGTGAGAAAGAAAAGTTCTCCGGGAAATATATAATATTTTATTATTCTTAGTTAGGCTCAACTGCAGTTGGAATAAAAACAAAAGAAGGTGTTATCCTTGCGAAGCGAGAAGCGTATTAGCTCACCTTTATTGGAACCAAGAAATTTAGAGAAGATCATGATAATTGATAGGCACGTTGGGTGTTGTATGAGCGGACTTGTTGCAGACGCAAAAACGATGATAGATCATGCTAGGGTGGAATCTCAGAATTATTTTTTCACATATAATGAGAATATTCCAACTCAGTCTGTAGTCCAATCTATCAGCGATTTAGCATTGGATTTCTCCGATATTAAAGAAAAAGGCAAGAAAAAGTCGATGTCTCGCCCTTTTGGAGTAGCAATGTTAATAGCTGGAGCAGATAGCGACGGAAGTTCAAGTTTGTGGATGACGGACCCTTCAGGGACATATACTCAATATTCGGCAGCAGCTATAGGCACAGCTCAAGAAGGTGCAGAGACCATTCTATTAGAAAACTACAATTCAAATATGTCATTGAAAGAAGCAGAGGATTTAGCGCTCATTGTTCTTAGACAAGTTATGGAAGAGAAAATCAATTCAGTGAACGTAGAAGTTGCTGCTGTTAAAGAAAAAAAATTCATTATTTATGACAACAAAGAGATCCAAAGAGTTTTAGACCGTCTTCCTCCACCTACACACATTGTGCCTTCTCAACTTTCATAAATAGTATTTTTTCGTTTAAGTTTTCATTACTCTACACAAAAATTATGGCATATAGAAGCCAAGATAAGATTATTAGTTTCATATCACACTTTGAATTACCAAGGATCAACAATCATTGGTATTAAAGTTGATTATTTATACTTATTAGATTAGTGATATCTAGAGCAATACTATTATTTGTTTCTCACGAATTTAACCTTGATTATTTCCCAATGAATCTCTCCAACTTTGTTCTTTGATCCTTCATTCTCGAATTGTTGCTATTAATATTTGTATCAATATTATTAAGTATTCCCCCCTGATTTTTTAGTGCAGTATTCATATTAATTGCTCTGTTGTGCATTTCTTTCAACATATCGCCAATTTGGTCCAGACCTTCGTCAATTTCTTCATTAAACTGAAATAAGCCATCATTTTTAATATCAGAGTTACGCTCTTTTGGCAACTCTGATATTATTTGGGACTTACTCTCATTTTGAATCTCTTTATTCTTTTGAAAGTTAGGAAATGCTGGCCTTATATGAGTTGGCTCATTTTGTCGAAATAATCCCTTAAACCAAAATAAGAGTGGATTTTTTAATGAATTTATTGCATGCTCTGTCTTATCTAGATTGTCTTTTATTTTTTCAGTTTCATCCTCAATCTTGTAAAGTTGTTCTGTTTGCTCATTTAATTTTGTTGCACTGTACATGGAAATTTCATTTGCGTCTGCAGCAATTTTTAGAGTATTTTTTAATGCCTTCTTGCATTTATTTTGCAATTCCGCAATCTCTTGTTTACCAGAATCTTGTTTCTCCTCATTATATATATTTTCCATATTTATTTCGGAGATTTAATTATTAATACGAAATTTTAAATATGGTATTTTCTAAAAAATTAATTTAAGTTTTGATCACAAAATGTTTAATTAGAATACATTTCCGACTTGAAAACGGTCGAACCCTATGCTTAGATCATTAAGAATAATACAAGAAATTATAAGATAGTAAATTGTTTATTAGTTTTTACTTAATACTAAGAAATGCCGAATAACAATTTATTTAAAAACAGCGGTACAAAGGTTTTTTATAACTCAAATTAATTATTGCATTATTGCAAACCCCCTTGTTGTTTACAACTGTTCTTATTTCATTCCTGCGTTTTTTCATCGATTGCTTCAACACGATCTGATTTTGCGTGTTTTCCATTGAAAACTTATGCAGTAACTAGTTAATATAGTAATGTTATTACAATAACTTTAAATTTACAAATAAAATTCTTTAATAAATAAATTTGTAATCTCATTCACATTAAAGTAAGCTCAGAGGTGTTATTAAGCATTCGGCATAAATAATTAACCAAAAAGTATTTTCTCATTTAGATAGTTTAATTCATTTGGCACAAATTCAGAAATTTTATCTTTATGATGTAGATTCGAGTTTGGTTTAGTAATACAAGCGTTTGAATTTTTGTATAATTCAAAACTCCACAAGCCAAATTTCTCACTATAGTTTTTACTAAGTGATTGATTAACTTTTGATTCAACTAATTCGCTATTTCTGTTAATATTTTCATTTTCACTGAATTGATCACTATATCCAACTTGAGAATCTTCAAAGTTTGTAGCTGAATTATCTGAAAAAATATTTTCTAACATGTTAAAAATATCAAAGTCTTTGCTTTCCAAATATTGAGAGCATTCATATTCCAAAAGCTCGATTTTATCATCAATTTCTATTGTTTGATTTTTCTTCAAATTATGTTCAATTCCAAAAACAGGCTCTTTAACTTCAATATTATCACACTCCTCAGCTCTTTTTACGAAACTGATCTGATTCTTATTTGAAAGTTTTTGAGTAACCTGTAAATGATTTTGGTCAAAGTTTTTAATTGAATCATATGATAATTGCCTTTCAGTAATAAAGTTGGTATCGAGTAAGTTATTATTTGAATGATTATTAGTCTCGTTATAGCAAAGGTTATCCATATAATTCAGAGATGAGATCCTTGGAGGAATCAATTGCTGGCTATCTTGCTCAAAAGAAAATATGGAATTAGGCTCTATATTGAAGTCAGCGCTCAACCATGGCGAAGAATCCATTTCAATCGAAGAAAATGGGGTATATGAAATCTTGTTAAGAGACTCCTTTGTTGTTGGGGTGCACGAATAGCTTTTCCCTCCCCAGTTGCTATTGAATATAGCGTTATAACTCAGGTCACAAGTAGATATATTTGAAACGCAGTTAGAATTGTTTGTGGGAAAGTTACTCGGAGGCGGAGTTTTTATGCTTGTTTCTTTGTTATTTCCAAAAGTTAATAGTTTTGGTGTAGATATTTTGTATTGAATCCTATCAAAAATTTGTGATGAGTTGACTGACTTTGAATTAATGGTAGCTGTTTCAGTACCATTTTCATGACTCATTTGAGTAAGTTTTTTTTTACGACTTTGGGAAAATGGAATATATGTTGCCATAAAGCACCTAGATTGTACGAAAATAGAATGGCTTGAAATTAACGCAAAAGTTTTGAATAATCCACAAGGAATTCTTAGATCCACTTCAGTTTTATAAGGATCTATTAGGCGAATATCGCCTAAATATATTGATGTTAAATTGTTTACTTGCGATAAATTTTGAAACATAGAAAATTTTTTATCCTTTGAATCAAAATCCTCTCCTTCAGAGGAGACATATGAAGGCATGGGTTTTATTCGTATAGTTACCTCAAAAAAATTATCTTTTTCCAAATCCGAAACTTTGACAATCTCTAATGATGGATATATAAATTTAATTTTTTCTAGGAAATTATTTGATAGTTTTCCCAACTTGATAATATTTTCTTTGCAGCTTTCTGAATAATTTTCAGATATCAAAATTGCATTATAATATGATTTTTGTTTTGCAAAAGTGTCAATTATTATTTCATTAGTCTCTATTAGGATTGTGGAATTTTCTTTAGAGAAGCTTCTTTTCCTCCATCCAATAGGCTTTAAAGGAATAAATCCATTAAATGCTGAATCTTCATTCTTAAATATTCTTTCAAACTCACTCTTTATCGCTTCAACATTTTCAGCAACAACTCCTTTAAGTTTTGCAATTACAATCTGAAAAAAACCTGCACCAATATCTGAGAGTCCTTGAATAGTTGAAAATAACCTGGAGGTATTAGTTTCTTCAGGAGAAAAACATAAGCTACCACCATTTGATTCACAAAACAGGTCTCTGCGTTGATGAGTTACATTATGTAAAGTCGCGCTTGGAAAAAATAGTGGTAATGTGAGCCAAACCTCATTTCCACATCGTCCTTCTATATTTTGGCACTGTCTCATTTGAATTGAATTATTATTCAATATACTTTCATTGCCAGCAAAGTAATTACTTTCAATACCATGATATATACCATTCAAAGTACTTTTCGAGTTTATTAAATATGACAAACTATTTTTATCAATAGAGTTAATTTCTTTTATTTGTGATTGAATATTCATTGCAATTTTTGTTTCGTACTTCGAGATTATAATTCCAATTGAAAAGTAGAGTTATTTTATTCTAATAATTTGATAACACTTAATTTTTATAATTAACCATTAAGATAAAAAGTAAATATCTTTGTTTTGTATTTTGAATTTAATAAATATATAGCACTAGTTAATATTAAGAATAATAGAAATTTAAAAAATCAATATTTCGATGACTCTGGAAGTATTTATCAACACTTTTGCTCATGCAAATACTATCCAATATTACCTTTGCGGTTATGTCAAATGTCATTTAATACAAACACCGCTAACTCCCCACACTAGATCTTGGCGCTTCGAATAGATTCATTAAGTTATTTGTTATTTTTTGCATTCTGTAAATTATGTGGAATATTAATAATAAATAAGACCTATCGTAATTAAACTGTCATCGTGGACTAATTAATTTAAACATTTCTATACAAATGTTTAATTTAATGAGTTTATGGTTTAATTTTGGCCCCACAGTACGCATTTTCGATACTTAAACAGTGAATAAAAAGTGAGCCTTAAGTAAAATATGTTTTGAAGCTGTTGGAGCTTTCTGTAAAGCAATATAACGAAAATTAATTAAATTGCTCAATCTCCTTCTTTTTATCATCAATTAGTTTCAGAAGGTATTCAACTGAGATTTCTTTTTCAAGGAATCGTTTTTTTTTCTTAAATTCAATTTCCTTTTCTCTTTCAAGCGTTTTAATTCGATCTTCTTCTTTCTTATTTATCTCTTCGTAGTAGGCGTCGCATACAGTAACCTCTGGAGGCTTGGAGACTATTTTTGAACTTATCTCCGTTTTGTCGTCAGAATTGAGCAATTCTTTGTATTCTGGTAATGAAATAGCAACTCCAAAAATCTTTAGAGATGAATTTGGCATAGAAATACCTCCTAATGATTCAATATACTGGCCATGCCTACTTCTATAATTTGGTCCACCTAACTCTACAATCCTACACTCCCATTTGTACTTTTCCTTTAGAAGTGAGTTAATACCAGAATTTAAATGCCTAACTTCATTTTCATCACTCATTGTACAATCTCTTAGTTTCTTGGCAAGATTCGATATTTCTTCCATAATCTCAAACCTACTAAAAAAGAATTATTTTTGTTAAATTTTAATGATTAACTTACATTGTCTCGCATTCCCTGATTGTATTGGTAAATTGTACACTAGAATACCTTCCTCTTCCCTCAAAAGAAGGTTTTGAGATTTTGTTTTTTACTGAAAGCCATCTATTGAGCATAAAATTTGCCTTTTCTGAGTTTCTTGCCATAATTAAAGATAGTGACAATTTGATATTTTTTTGCGCCAAGTTATTAAAACCAAAATAATGAATTTTTTAATAAGTGGATTTGCGAGAGCTCTAAAAATCCTTACGGGGTTTCATACAAATACTAATTTAATAAGACTAATTTCTATCATTCCTATCATCTACCTGTAACTTGCTCTTTTCATTTGAAAACTGAACCTTAACAGGATTCATCAGGTTTTTTATTAGGTCGTCTATCTTCAAGGCCTTAATGTGTTCATAAGAATTAGGATTTTGGTCCTTTTCTTTATAACTAATATTTGAAAAGTGATTAATAATATCTTGGGCAACTTTTGATCTTTTTATTACTCCTCCAGGAGTAAGTCTAGCGCAGTACTTGAAATCCTTTATACATGTAAATGGCGCAAATGTTGGTATTACTGCAATTATTTCTGAATCCTCATCTTTATTTGTAGGTAAGAGGCTGTCTTTAAAGTATTGGAATTCACGATTCTCTGTAGAATTGTCTACAATTCTATTTTTGTAAACCTTTTCCATCTTCTCCTGTTCTTTTCTTCTTTTTTCTTGCTGGGAAATATGAAGTTGCCTATTTTGATTATTTAAAAATTCATTAGAGTTTTTAGTCTTATTGCTTGAACAGTCATCATTAGCTTTTTTCATCTCTTTACTTCCAAATAACATCATTTTTATTTTTCGTTCTTCATCATCTTGCTCCCCGTACTTGTCTGCCACTTTTTTAAGCTTTGACTTTTTCCCACGAGGAAGAGCGCTGTTTTTCTGCTTATTATTCGTGGGGTTGGTATTATTTTTTGTCGAGGTAGCTTCTTCCGAGGTTTTAGGTAGTCTTTCCGATGAATTTTTTTGAATTCTTTGAGATTCTTCATCAAAATCTCGATTTTTGGGAATTGACTTATTTAAATCCAACTCTGGTAAATTTTTGTAGTCAATTCTTGAAAATAAGCCTGCATTTGTGTCAATGGTAAATCTGTGCTTTTTATTTGAATTTTGATTTGATACCATTATCAGTCTTTGTAATTCCTCAGGTAAATAAGGTACTGCATCAGAAATAAATCTCCCCCTTTCACGCATGTGAGAAAGGTGCTCAAGTTCTAAATCAACTGGATCAAATCTAATCTTCTGAAGGAGCTCACGAGCACTAGGAACATGATCTGGTATAAATCCCCTTGGGGTTGGACCTCCGTCAATTGATCTTCTTCTATAGTTTTCACGTAGCTTATTATTAAATTGATCATGAGCATCTGTAGCTTTAATTACATTTTCCCTATTGAAGCTTTGTTGAGGAGATGAGTCAAGATTTTTCATCCAATCAATATTAGATTCGATGCTTGTATTTTTATTGCTATCAACTTCAGAACTATCTCTATTTGCTTTATTTGTAAAACCCGTATTATCTAAGACTTCCTCAGAAGAAGAGGAAGAAATTGCTACAGGAAATTCCACTTTATGAGAAAGTAACTCTGCAGGTGTTGGCAAAGTTGAAGCTGAAAATCCTAAAGGAGGTGGTCCCTCATCAACGGAAGATCTTCTACTTGAGTTTTTGGGAGTGCATAAAAGATTTGGCGATTTAATTTCGGTTTTCAAATGATTGCTTTCGTCTGCGCATGAACTATTGACTCTTAAAAAAGTTGTAGCAGATTTCTCACTTTCACTATCTGACGAGCTAGTATCGATAGAAACTTTGCTTGCTAGTTTGCTTAAGCTTTCAAGACTATTTACTGAAGAGGTCTGGTTACTTGCTTCATCAATTGACAAAGGATTAAATGGTCTTGAAAGCAATAATTCAGGTGGTAATTCATCAAACTGTACGCGGTGTTCTATTTTAATTGGAGGAATAATATCGCTTACATCTCCGACCGAAAACCTTACATGCGCAGAATTATGATGTTTCCCTTCGGCAAACCTTTCTAATAAATTGGACTCAAAATCTGATTCTTCATCTGCATCATCTCCTGAATCGCTCTCAACTTTTAATTTGGATATTTTTGCTAAATCACCTTGATTACTATCATCAGCTTTGGATTCTTCTGTGTTATTATTTGGTTGTATGCTTAAAGGTGTTATTTTGTTATAATTACTATCAACTTGGTTGAAATTTTGTTTGCTTTTTATAAAGTATAATGCACAACCCATTTCAAGTTTTAAAGGAGGTAAAAAATTTTTCTTACCACGAATAACAAAGCTTCCGGTACTTAAATATTCTCCACTTGGAGCATTTTTGCTTACTTGATCTGGGTAAACCCACCATGCAGAAATTACAGTTTTATTAACCCAAGCCTTACTATAGCATATACTCATTTGTCCTGCCTCACATAATGTGTTTAATGGTATATCTTGCACATTGTTGGGATTTTTCACAATACATGTAGTTGCGCCATGAATATCTGCATGAATATATCTGTCATTTTTTTCTAAATATCTTCTGAAAAGGAGTTCGTTTTGACTAGCGTCATGCCCACCAATAATTAAATATCCATCAGATGATATAAACCAATAAAATTTCTCAAACCAATATTGTGCCCTTAACTTTTTAATTCTTGGAACATTTGATACTAAACCCTTAGATGCCTTTTCTGCATCTTTCTTTGCAATATTAGTGACTTTTTTAAGCGCTATTTTATATGCGTGCTGCGTTTTCTCAAATTTTTCTGCAAGAGCCTTGCTTTCCATGTACTGAAATCTAATATTCGACTGGATAGATTTTGAGATTATTAAGTCAAATTCGATACTCTTTCCTATTTGATCAACTACTGGTGTAATTTCCGAGCCTAAATCCCTTTGGGAAAACAAAATCTTAACTTTATCATCCTTAAGGTTTAATGACTTAATATGTCTTGCAAGTGGATGATTGTTTTTCTTTTGCTGTTGAATTTCATTCCAAATATCTTGCCATTGAGCGCCAGTTGCAATTAAGTGCCTAATTAATTGTAGAATTTTTTCCAGTATTTCTTGATGAGACTCCATGAACTTTGCACGAACTATGCATGCTTCCTTTTCAGAAGACAGGCCTTCAAGACGCCTTTCTTGGTCAATTTTCACTTTATCAACTTTGCTATATATAGTTTTGTGTTCTTGAGTAGCAAATTTGGACTCTTTCACAATGTCAATCGAACTGTAAAATTCATCAACGCATTTGCAAAAGTTATCCAAAATTCTACTAATTATTATTCCTTTTGGAATAGTCTGCGCTCCGGATATCCAGCTATGCCCTTCAATATAGGGACTATAAGAAATATAAACTTTTTCCTTAGATTCATGCTCATTATTCCTAGTACATGATGTCTGATTATTCAAAATGGTATCACCCTGTAGTATTTCTTTTTCGGAAGGAACTTCAATAATGAGGATGCCTTTATAATTATGGTTAAATATATGTGATAATGCGTCTGAAGCTTTATTAATGCAATTAATGAACTTCTCTGAAATCTCATCAATCATAGAAAAAGTAAATAGCTCGTTCGCAACGATGCCTTCTGATTCTAATAGCTTTTCAAGTATTGAAAGATGAAAAGACTTCATAACCCGGCTAAATACATCTAAAATAGTAACCCCAGAATTATTTTTTTCAGCCTGCTTTCGCTTTTTTGAATATGAAATTTCTGATTCCTCCTTGTTTGAATCAATATGCTCTAGCTCACTAAATATTTTTCTGAGCTCTTCTTTCATATTATTGTAATTTTTCAAATTACTCAGCAATCGTAAAGGATCATTAAAATTCTTTGTAAACGAAGACTTTATTGGAGATGAAATGGAACGAGAAGGAGACAAAACAGCCTCACAGTCTTTCCAATTATAATATTTCCCAATCGAAAAATCATTTGTGTCTCTAAGAATCACTAAGATTTTATAATTGCAGTCTGTCAAAATTATATTGCCTGCAACAAAAAACTCAAAAATAAGATAAAAAGTATTATCTCCAAATCCAAACGTAAGTTTAACTATTCTGTCCATACCCATTTGAGAAATATCATCCAACTTTTTATTACGGATATAGCGTCGAAGCTTACTATTGAAAAATGAAATACTTGAAACAGAAGTTTTGTGTTCATTTTCGCGTTTCCATTGAGTAGTGTGGAATCGAATTCCAGATTCTACCAATAAAAATTTTTTTTCTTCTCCTCCAAATTTAAATAAGTATGTTCGGCTATTGATATCATAAATGTTTATCAGTTTCTGACCCTTTAAATCTTTTGAAATGCCATGCACCATAGCACAGATATCGACAGAAGTCATACGACTCTTAACCATCTTGTAAAACTACACGAATTGTAATAAATTTTGATGAAATTAGTCGTTTATCCTTCCTTTGCCTTTCACATTCAATTAATCCACTTATTAAATTTATCTATTTGTTTGCACGCAGCAAAGAAAATTCAGGAAATAACCTCTAAGCAGCCGATATTTATCAAGATATAGAAATTCACTACTTCACACCAATAAAATCTCTGGCCTTGAATAACTACGGAGCTAATTGCTTGTTTTGAGCTTTGATTTTTAATAATTTAATACATATAGGCAATGCTTGCAAGTAATTTAGGCGCCAAAAACACCCATGAAGCTAATCCCGGGTAAGCTTAATGTTTTTATTGCATAAACAGTTTTGTCTAAAGCATGAAAAATAAAAATAAGAAATCAGTTATTGGAGTAAAAAATTAAGCCTTAAATAATTTCGATGGCATAATTTATTGTATTCTTCTAATACTATTATTAAGTAATAATGTTAAATAATGCTGTAAAAACAATTATTTTTAAAAAGAAATGGTATTTAGAAATAATGAATAGTACTAATAATAAAAATGACATCATATATATAGTTTCTTAAACTTTTAAGAAATTTGCTTTAATTTCTTTCAATTATTATTTTAGCACTAATTTAAATAATTAATTATTTTGATCTAAAAACTCCATCACACATGATCGTTGCCGGTAAAAATATTATGTAAAGAATAAATAATTTGGAATGATGTAAAATGTTGAAACCTGAATATCAGTCATTTCCACTTGTTAGGATTACACTGATAGGGCCACCAAAATCAGGAAAATCTAGTATTGCAAATTTGTTCGTGAACAACAACTTTGTTGGTTATTCAACCTCGAACTTACCTGAGTATGTTGTATTTATTGCAAATATATATATCTAGCATATTAACGATTAATGTTTAATTATAGAGTTTACTATCGAACTGTAAGACTTCCTCCGGAAGATTCGGAAATTGGCGACCCTATTTCATTGTGCTTAGAAATTGAAGACCTTCCAGGAATAGAATCAAGTTATATAAATGATCAATTTATCAATAGATATTTCAATATGGCCCGAAGAGAATTATTCATCCCACCTGGGACAAAAGATATAATTCCATTTAAAATATGGAGACCTCCCAAAGTTCCTCTTGCTGCAGGCCAAAAATATTTACCTTTGACTCAGGGAAGAATGGGGTTCATTTTTGTGTGCGATATAAATGATATTGATTCAATTAAGGCAATCGAGTTGCTGTACCAGAAATTTCAATCTATTTCGGAATTATCCATATCATCTATTAAACCTGTTGTTTTTTTATGCGCAAATAAAGTCGATAAAGATACAGAAACGAAAAATTTTGAGCTAAACTTATTCAGGATTGAAGACTTTGCTAGCAGAATGTTCATTCGTCTTTGGAAAACTTCAGCACTAACTGGAAAAAATATCAGGCATGTAAGTGATAAAATACATTAATCTACTTAATATATTTAGAAAGATGTTTAGAGATATGCTATATTTAATTAACTCAAATAGTGCGCTATGGCAAATTGATTTGAGATACGTGGTAAGTTTTCTTTAAAACTTTTTAAAATAGCTAGATATTATAAATACAAAATAGAGTGAGAGTTCGGAATCAGAAGAAGAAGCTCAAGATTTTCTTTCTCAATGTTTAAATATTTAAAGTGTAATTAGAACAGGTGGTTAGTCAAGGTTTGCATTAACCAAATAATTAAATGTTTGTAGGCGCCATACAATGTCGTTTTGACTTTAGCCAGAGAGGCGGATAAATAATAATATTTAAACAAAAAAAAAAAAATGTCAGCAAGAGGTAGCCGTGGAAACTTTCGTGCTGGTCGAGGTAGCTCACGTGGCAAAGGCGGTGTACCTTCAAATGGCAGACCCTCATTTTCAGGTCCTCCATCCTCAATAACTGAATTGGGAGAGGTGCTGCATTCAAGCGAGCACGAGTTAGTATGCAAAAGCTTCCTTAACGACCAAGTTCCATACTTCAATGGAAGAATATTCCTGGAGAATAAAGAAGAAATAGGAAAGGTTGACGAAATCCTTGGCCCTATTAATACCTATTTCTTTTCTATTAAAATGAACAATGGAGTTAAAGCTGAGTCTTTCGTTACAGGGACCAAAATTTTTATCGATCCTCAACAATTATTGCCAATGTCGAGATTCTTACCAAAGACATCTGCTCAAAAAACTACCAAGAAAACTGGGGAGGCCGCAATAGGAAAAAAAAGAGGTTTTAATAGCTCTCCAGGCCGTGGTGGTCAAAGTAGAGGTGTAAGAGGAAGAGGATTTGCAAGAGGGGCATCTCCCAGAGGTTTTAGAGGAAGAGGAACTAGCTCATAAAGAGTTTATCTATACAGTTAATATATTTGAGGTAATAATTATCTTCGCAGATCTTTTTGTCATTCTTTAATTCATGGTATTTTTATCATCAATCTTTCTTTTTGTCATTCTCTTTTTGCAAATACCTTTATTTTTAACTCTTCTTTCACCAATTTCTCTTTCTTTTACGGGATATCCTTTCCCTTTTACAACTTTGTTTAATAAATGGCCATTATCTAGTAATATTTCAATAAGATTACTAGCCCTCTCTTTTTCAATATCAAGAGCCATAGCAAGGTTTCCTTTGTTTACGAATTTAAGGAATTTTACTACTTCAGTGGCCTTCTCAAGTAGTTCAACTGAATTAATTGTTTTAATAGTCCTATCATCGGTAGGCGAACCGTTTTGGTTTGGAATTAATTCGTTTAATTTTATTTGTTTAGATTCAGTTGACGAGCCTGCTGTTAACTCCTCATCAGTTCTTTCTTTTATTTTATCATTGCTAAAAGTTTGAATTTTCAATAACTCTTGCTTTTCTGGTATTTTTTCTTTTTTTTTTAATTGACTTGCACTCAAATTCGTGTATAAATTCAGTTCAGAGCTATCATTATAATTCTCAACAGCGCTTTTAACTTTTACAGATAAGGTATGAAATTTGGTATCAACATTACCAACAACAGTATCAATTGGAATTTCATTGAATGATAATATATCAGATGACCTCGCGGGTCTAAAGTGATTTGGTTCATAATCATTTGGAACACGGTCTTCGTAATACCAAAGCTTCATAGACATATATCTAGATTCAGGTAGTGGGGATAATGACTGCGTTAATAAAATCAACGCACGCAATAATTGGACCGTTTGTTGTCTAGCATATTCTTTGGTGCAACATCCAAAATTATTAATCTCTTGCGAATTTGATGTCTCTTTCTCCTTAGATTTACGTTTTAAATTAATATTTGTCCCTTTTTCAGAATAGTTGAAGTGGAAGTGGTAGCTTTCAATGAGCTCATCGCACTCACCATGTATTCCAAAAACTAGTAACTTTAAATATTGTTTTTCTAAAGCGTCAAATACTCCATCTTCTAGCCAATTTAAAATTAATTTAGATTCTTGGTTGAAAGGCCTCAAAACTTTAAGTTGCAATCCAGAAACATTTTTATCTTCAAATGCCTCTTCATCGAACAAATTTCTCAAATACGCAACTGAAGATACTGCGGTTCTAATTGTATTTCTCATCATATTCAAAGATTGAATATCTGTTACTTGCTGATAATAAATAACAATATATGGAGTTCAATTTCATTTAAATCAAACTTACTTGCTGTGTTTGTTTGCTTAATTGGGAGGTTGCCATTTTAATTTGTATTTTTGTTATATATTTCAGTATCACAAAATGTCAAGACATTTTTTTTCATATTTCCCCATTTGCTAATTTTACATGTAGGACCGGTACTAAATTACTATCAGGCGGCTATTCTTTTTTTTTTGCTCGCCAATAACGAATTTATTTGAAGATAATGTTTGAAATTAAAAATAATGAATTGTTATCAAATAAAAGTGAGGCTGCGCAACTAAATTCAAGTCATGATGATAAACTGCTTTTAGAAAAAGCAAAGAAAGCTCTTGCAATACAAAGTAGAATCGAAAAGAATTTATCAATATTACATTCAAAAGCTGATAATGTTAACGAACTAATTATAAAGACAACTGAAAATGGGCACTTGAATTTGGAAAACAATTACACTCTTGTTTCGTCTAAACCCACATCAAATAGTGAGCATAAATTTTCTTGCATCGAAGCTTTAAATGTGAAAGAACCTAAGTTAAACTCAATTGCTCAAAAGAGATGTACAGAATTTACTGATCCACGATTAATTGTCAAACAGAAATCAAAAAAAGCTTTAAGATTTATTAGGAAAGGAGTATTTTCTAGAGCAGAGATTGAACTAAATGATCCTGATCTTGTTTCTAGGAAAAAAAGGAGGCAAGTAGAAGAGTTATTTTTTTTGAATGATGAAAGTGTTTTTTCTAAAGTTTTAATTCCGGAACTTGAGCATTGGGATATGCCTTTTGTTAAGCCAAAAGAGAATGTTTTAGAAGGTGAATTCCCATTTGAAATATTAGTTTCTAAGATAAGTAATCTAATTGAGCATCCTGTTCCTTTAGAACCTTACTTTGATCCTGACGAAAATATTTCATCTGTTATTTTCCTAACAAAAAAGGAAAAAGCACGGCTTCGTAGAATGAATAGACAAGAAAAAGAAATGGAAAGGCAAGATCGAATTCGAATGGGTATTGAATCTCCTCTTAGACCCATACTTAAACTCTCAAATTTACATAACATTTTAAACGAAAAAGCAGTCGCTGAACCTTCAAATATTGAGCTTGAAATAAAGAGACAGAAAGAAGAGAGGATAAAGCTGCACGAAGATAGAAATGCGTCATTAAAACATAATCAGGAAGATAAGTGCAAAAAGAAAGAAAATAAATGGAAGTTGGATCAAAATAATCCAATAGTACATGCTGCAATATTTAAAATTGGTAGTCTTAAGAACAAAAGGTATATTTTCAAGATTGATAGAAATGCACATGACTGCCATTTAACAGGTTGCTGTGTTATTAGTTCTATTGACCCATGCATTATTTTAGTGGAAGGCTCAAAAAAATCGATAAAGTTCTATAAAAACTTACTTCTAAATCGCATTAAATGGGATCAACCGATTGAAACAACAACTAGCTGTAGTTTAATATGGGAAGGCGTAAGGCCTTCAAGGATTTTTTTTAAATGGAAGATTTACTATTGCCATTCAAAAGAAGATGCATATAGATTTTTTTTAGATAATAACTCTCTTGATCTCTGGAATATTTCTCAAAATTAGAATAGCCATTTTAATGTCAAAAGCTGATAGATACCGCCGATTTTTATTATTTCATTCTTCTTTCATAAACTATGTTAATTTCAAATCTCTGTGGAAAGTTTGGATGGATAGCGTATCACGAATATTTATTTACCAAAGAACGTCTTCACAAGTCTCTATTGCCTGCCTTATCAGCTAGTCCACACCACATTGCAGTTGTAAACCAATTTGATTCAAGTAAGGCACACTTAATAGAAATAAACGGGAAAATCTATAAAAGGTGGGTATTTCCCTTTACATACTATTTGACTTACGAAAATGAATTCAATTTATTAGAAAATGAGCCATTGATTGTTCCTGAAAAATGTATATATTTTATGGACGCAGCAAGTATCATTGTAAGCTATTTATTAGATATTGACAGATTTTCTACAGTATTGGATCTGTGCTCCGCTCCAGGAGGTAAAGCTTTAATCATTATTAAAAGAATCTTAGAAGACATTAACAAACATGGTGAAAAAGATAAAATGTGTCATATAACTTGTAACGAATATGATAAAGGTCGGTTCAGCAGACTTAATAAAGTTTTGCAAAGTCATATTGGTAACTTTGATCTAAATAGAGTAAATGCAGTTACTATTTCAAATGATGCGACAAGTTCTTCGCTATTGTATTCACTACGTAAGCAGAGCCGATTTTTGAAAATTTTAGTCGACGCTCCTTGCTCATCTGACCGTCACTTGATTCTATCAAATGATTTTAAACATTGGTCAATAAAGCTTGCAAAAAGAAATTCCGAACGTCAAACTGAAATAATAAACAATGCGATAGGATTGTTGCAAGACGACGGGATAATCTTATACTGTACGTGCACTTTAAATGAAATTGAAAACGATTACACTGTGGAACGCATATGCAATAATTTAGAGATAAGTACGAATGATTGTTTTAAGTTAATGTTAAATATTATAAAAGAGTTCAATAACAGGTATAACCAAGTAAAAATAATCTTAAAACCCATTAGAAATGAATTAAAGAAAGAAGAGTTTGATGAAAAATCTAATGAAAAATTGTATTTTAACATAGAAGGAAATGAGAAGAATATAATAGTTTTTGAGTATACAAAATTCGGCTCTTACATCCTTCCAGATTCAAATAATGGAATTGGGCCTCTGTATCTAGCGTTCATTAAAAAAAAAAGAAAATAAACACAAAGTAATTTTACAAATTCTTTTTATTTGCTTTTCTACTGTTTTTCCCTTCGTGTATTTGTCCATTGGCCGAATTGATTTCCGTGTGCTCAGTTAAACTTTGATCTGTAGTCAATACAGAATAAGTAATAAATCCTATTGCGATTAGCCACCAATATTTCCTTAAAAATGATGATTCAGTTTTAGTAGTTTTTTGAATCTCAATTTCGCTAGTAGCCGAAGTAACAGGATCAACGTCAGATATTGTATTCATATCAACTATTTTAACTTCTTTAAAAACGTATTCGCTATCTCTAATTTGTTCGCTTTCAATCATGTTTACGCCTATTATCATGCCATTATTCATTGTAACATAAAGCGCAATATTTGAAGTTAGCTTGGATGTTGCTATGCTGTTAGACTCAGGAATAATTACTTTTACATGATCATTTTGCTAAAATAATTATGCAATTGTTGAGTTATTGATGAAAAAACTTACTGAAGTACATTTAAAGTCCTTTTTTAAAAAAGGTGTATAATCGTCGGAGTTCTTTACAGGTAATTTTTCTTTCAAAACTTTCTCATTACAGTATAGATGTACCTCCAAGTATTTATCTGCTGTCGAAAGACAGATACAAGTCAAAATTGAGAAAGCAAGTACTGTAATTTTATAATTGTACATCTTATTTCATAAGACGAAAAAAAAAGATACCGCGGTTATAAATTCAGGAATTAAAATAACTCAATATATGTATTCTCTAACAAACAGAACTACAAGAGTATGAAATATACTCATATTAAGACTTAAAACTAATTAAATGAATTCGTAGAGGGCCTCGTTATGTTTAATTTTCCCTATTGATGCGAGAATAAGGCCGTAAAATAATGGATTTGGGCTCATTGGCCTTGAAGTGAACTCAGGGTGATATTGAGCAGCAATGAAAAATGGATGGGATGGTAACTCTAGAATTTCATTCTTGCTAACATCCACGTCCTTTCCAACAAACTTCATGCCATTTTTCTCCATCAGAGGCACAAATTCAGGATTTATTTCGTAACGATGTCTGTGCCTCTCCCTAATAGTGTAAATCTCTTCACCCGTCTCTGTACAAAGAGTTGTAAATGACTGGAACTTACATGAGTTATAGATTCTATAAGCGAGTGAGTTCTTATCGTGTATCATAGTGTTCCAACCTCCTAATCTCATTGTACCACCTTTATCACTACTAGTAAATTCGCTCATGGTAACGACAACATGAACGGACCTGGATGAAAGTTCAATATCTGTATTAGGGCTAAGTATTTCCTCGCCAACGCTCAACGTACCATTGCAGGCGTGAGCAAGGTTCAGTTCATCCATACTAGAGATTGGCTTTAAGTCTAAAGCTAAATCATCTTCGAACTCTTGTGATGTTGCAAGCGGTAATTTTAAAACATTTTTGCAAAACTCGACTACTGACAGCTGCATTCCAAGACAAATACCTAAGAAAGGAATGTTATTTACTCGAGAATAATTAATTGCCTCGATCTTTCCGTTTATTCCTCTTTTTCCAAATCCTCCAGGAACAAGAATGCCATTGACAGATTTTAATAAATCCCAAGTAGATTTCGAGGTTTTTAAAGCTGAATTATTCGACATAATTTCCGTTTCTGCCTCCAATTGAGTGGCTTCAATCCAAACAACTTCTAATTGAATCTTAACATGTAATGCCGCATGCTTAAGAGCTTCAATTACACTTAGGTAAGTGTCATCAGATGCAATATACTTTCCTACAATTCCAATTCTTGATTTTCCATTTATAAATGGGTTCGGCATTCCAGAGGGAATGCTTTCCCCACGGTGAAGTTTATCAGTTAATATTGACAAATCTATAATATTAAACCAATCAGCTAATAGCTTTCCTGGTTCTCGTATAGATAAACCAAGACGCCTGCACACCTTGTCCGCAAGTTCTTGAGATTCTAACAATTTTACTACAGCGCTTGGATGTTCGACTGTGTGTACCGAAATAATATGCTCTTTTTTCACTTGAGTAAATACCTTTAACTGTTCTCTGCATAAATCATCAATAGGAACTTCGCACCTTCCAAACAAAAAATCTGGCTTTAATCCGACTTCTCGTAATCTAGATACGCTATGTTGAGTTGGCTTCTTTTTTAGTTGATTTCCAACATAGGGCAAATAGCATACATGAATAAATGCTATATTTTCAGAACCAATATTAAATATAAATTGTTGTAATGCTTCTAAATAAACAGAACTTTCAATATCTCCTACAGTTCCACCAACTTCTATCATACAAATATCTGGTAAAATGTAATTATCGGAACTATCATAATATCCTGAAATGCCAGCAAGCTTAATTCGTTCTTGAATATAATCAGTCAAATGCGGCACAACTTGAACAGTCTTTCCTAAGTACTCTCCCCTTCTTTCGCGACTAATAACTTCAGAGAAAACCTTCCCTGTTGTAATAGAATTGATATTGGTCAAATTTAATCCCAAGAACCTTTCATAATTTCCCAAATCCAAATCGACTTCCTCTCCATCATCCAATACAAAAACCTCTCCATGCTCAAAGGGAGACATAGTCCCTGCATCAATATTCAAATAAGGATCTATTTTTATCGCTGTTACATTATATCCTCTGCTTTTAAGGCATAAGCCAAGTGAGCTTATAGCTATTCCTTTACCTAGTCCGCTCAAAGTACCACCTGTAACAACAATATATTTTATCACTCGATCATCTGCTAAATGATTTACAGAGCTAGTTGTTAGTTTTGGTGACTTAATACGGCCTGATTCTTGTTTTGATTTAACTATCATACTTAAAAATTTATAGCTTAAATATATTACGGTAACCAGTACTTTGAACTGATTTGACTGATTTTAGAGGTTTTTTTTTGCGGTTATAAATTGCCAAATTTAATGGATAAGCAAGGCGCTTAACTAGTTATAACCTAATGTCTTAAGTCACTTTACAAGCAATGCTAGATAAGCTCGAGTATGATTTACTGTCGAATATTTTTTGATTCTCCTTGAATTCAATTAATTAAGTGAGCTCCAAAAAAAAGAGAATCGTCTTGTGTTAACTTTGCATGATTTTACATTCGCATAAAATTATATTTTTTTACATTAAAAAATTTAATTGTCTTGTTCATTATTAAAATGTTGAACTGAACCATTAATATTTTATTAGTTAGTGTCCAAACTCACAAAGCATACTTATAATGAAATAATTATATAATATACATATATATATTTCAGAAAATTTTAAAATACTTCGAGAGTAATATGTAATGTAGCGTTTTGGAAGTTTTTATAGATTGTTGTATTAAGGGTAAGCTTGTGTTTGTTTAAATATGACACTCCATATCAGCAATCAAGTATATAATTTTAATAATAAGCAAACTACAAAACATTAAACTTTGAGATATGCTCGAAATTTAATGAAAAAAGTTATTCATTATCAAACTCTTAATGATGCCAACAAAACGTTCTATGCTACCAAATTACTGTCTTCAGAAACAAATATAAGAAAATAGACATTTATAATCAACTTAAAAATATACCAAATTTAATTAGTAATTTATTATCTTTGAAATCTACGAAATTTTATGACACGAAATAAAAGCGTTGGCAATTCTGTATTTAAATATCAAACGAGTTAAAAAAAACAAAATCTCACATATCTAAACAAATGAATTTTTTTAGTCTGTTATACCAATTTATTGTTCTTGGGTTTAAACCTTCAACTAATAAATTGCTTGTGTGTAAAAAACGTATGACTTTGATACACATTTCATGATGATGATATATTAATTGAAAACTATTGAACAGCTTTATTCCAAAGAGCGTGAGCTCGGTCTTTTTTTTTGAATATCTTGATCTCGGGTCAATTTTCAAAATTTCTACTATGAAATTGCGTAATTTATTGAAATTTTTATATGAATCCCCGTCATCAAAAAATTGGATATTTGTTTCTGTTTTTT
>NW_667459.1:0-55790 GCF_000006425.1 Cryptosporidium hominis TU502
CATATTACACAAAAACAACAACTACAACAACAACAACTACTACTACTACTACCACAACAACTACCACAACAACTACTACTACTTCTACAACTACTACTACCACTACTACTACCACAACAACAACTACTACTACTACTACCACAACCACTACTACCACGACAACCACTACTACCACAACAACCACTACTACTGAAGCAAACCTATTTTTGAATGCTTCCAATGCTGGCAAAATTACATCTGTGAATAGGAAGCTCAGAGAGAATACAAGCAGTTCTCAAAAAGCTAGTAAATCATCTCTTTTTAACCAAATAGATCTAAACAATATTCCTTTCCTACCAAAAAAGGAATTCTTTAAGCCATATTATACAACGTCTACAACAACAACGTCTACAACAACAACAACTACTACTACTACCACTACTACTACCACTACCACTACTACTACCACTACCACTACTACAACAACAACCACCACTACAGCTAGTGTTAGCAGCTCGCTTTCAAATACTTTAATGCTTTTATCTCAAAATAATAATAGATTACAACCTATTAACACCCAGTTAAATGATGACTCAAATTTAATTATTTCAGCCCAAAAAAAGTTATTAAATACTTCTCCTGAAGCGACTAAGGAAACGAATAAAACTTACGATAACAACTCTGATGCAAAAAATAGAATCAATCAATCTAAGAATGCGACAGATAAAAGATCAGAAAAGCAAGCAGACTTATTACAAAATCAACACATCTTCAAAAAGTACACTACAACTACAACTACACCAACTAACGTTATAAATAATGTCTCAAACTCAAGTAAATCACAATACAACGGAACCAATATCAATTCATTAAATTCAACTGAATCTAATCCTACTTATATAAAAGATAAATCCGATCAGCTTGATGAAGCGCCTGGAAGCTCAAATACAATGAATCAAACTACAAATTTAAATAATGAAAGATACATTAGTTCAAGTTTAATACTCACAAATGGTACTTCTCAAGGCAAATTCGCTTTATCCCCCTTAAATGGTACGGAAGTTGCGCCTTTATTCTCTAAGTTTGTTCCTAACGAAGATACTTCCGACTCCGTCAAATTTGGTTATTCTTCACCGCCCTCATTAAACAATGATAAAAATAGTTCTCAATCTAATGAGTGAATTGAGATAAACAAATTTATGAGATAATCTAAAGTTTATCGCTGTTTAAATATTATTTTCAAATCTGTAGAGTATGAGTCATTTAGAACGTGTTTAGTAACATTAAATTTACTCAAAGTTGATAAATTCTCCAAGTTATTCCTAACGCAAAATCCTCTTATACTAATAGTATATTCAATATTATTTGCAGATAAATGGGTTGTTTTTTCTAGAATATAAAACATCAAATCTGGGTAGCACATTAATACATTCATTTCTCAAATCAATACAGAGATTTGAAACAAAAGATTCGTCTTCTGAAAAATCCGTAAAAAATGTGTTGGATAAGGCTTTATAATTATAAGTATTTTTGGTAAATTCTGTAATGTTATCTAACGAGGACCTCATATCATTTTCAGAGCTAGATGGTATCTCTTCAGTTACCACATCATTAATCTCTGAATGGGCTTCATTAATTGACTGATTGCTTGGATGCAGCCATACCATTTTCTCATAAAGAGCATCGTATGAATTATCTTCAAATTCGTCTTCTTCTCCTTCTTTATGAATGATTTCCAATGAAACTGACTTCTCAATCTGGATGTCTTGCTTTTTCCTACTAAAAATACTGTCATTAAACAATTCTCCTCTAATTTTAATGATGGATTTATCGCTGTAATTATTTTCATCAACACCACTTCCTCCTGAGTAACTTATTTTTTCACTTGATAATACAGGAATTGCAATTCCATCATCATCAAAGGTAATGATATCACTCTCAAAGTTACATTGGAACTTTCTGGGTTGAAATATACAGCTCAACCTGTTCAATGCAATCTGTTGTGATATCAAATTAGCTGTTTCTCTATTCATTCTATCTGTCATGTTATATATGCGTTCATAGCAAATTACAGGATCTGTAAAGTTGGAAAATTCACTTTCATTAAATGGTTTGTCCAGCCACATGTAAACTTCCTTATACTTATCATGAAGGAAATTCATCATGAAATAATCGTCATTTTTATCCAAACAAGCATGCAATGAGGTAATTAGTTGTTTAATTTCGTCATGTTTTTTCTTTGCGTCATTAATTTCCTTCAATATAATATCCTCGTTGTCAAACCATTCCTTTAGTAGCTCATTTTTAAATTTGCTTATGTTTTCATTCAATATTTGGCAGGCTTGGGATGAGTTAGTTTCGAGCTGTGGTTTTACTTCTTCAAGAAATAATTGCTGTTGTTTCTTCCATTCAGATGTTGAGTCTTGTACTGAATCCAGTTCAGAAATACGTTTAATTGCAAAATGTTGAAACTTCCCCAAAATATCTCTTATGCAGTCTATTGCTTCATTCGCCATTAAAACTTTATGATCGCGGTGCATACCTACAGTTGCGCAAACTTCGCAAAAACAATTATGTTCGCATGTTAAACAAAAGTACTTCGCCTCTGTTTGTTTATGTACAATACAATATTCCTCTGCTGATTGTTTTTTTTTTTTCTGAATCAGTTTTGTATTCATATTGCTTTCAGTACCATTTATTCCTGATAAAATCTTTTCTTCTTTTGCAGCCTTAACAAGTTCAATGGCAGAATTGATCTGAACTGCCTCGCTATCATTACTGGTGTCGAGTTGTCTTATTACGTGGCTCTGTAGTGTAGAGACACTATTATGGAACTCCCTGACGCACTTTGAGCAAAATCCTTCACAACAATCAATACAATATACGGTAGAAGTTCTAAATTGGCAAGTTGAACACGGGGCCTTTGGAATGGAACCTAGACTATTTTTTGAAGATATTAAACCTAGGTCACGGGCTACTGGGAGCCCAGTTTTACCCAAAACAGCTGATTTAAATCCACAAACTTTGCACATCATAAAATCCCCACTAGGTGTAACAGCGCTAATATTATTTAAAACGCAGGAGTAATGATATCTATGCAGACAGGAAAGTAACATATAAGATTCTTCATAAGTAGGTTGATTACAATATGAGCATGGTACAATCTCATCATGATCATCATTGAGAATATCGCTATTGCCGCTTTGTTTACTATTTGCAATGTTAATGCTTGTAAATACAGCTCCTCCAGTAGTGTCTGGGGCTTTGCCAAATTCACTAGAGTTTGTTGGTACATCTCTTTCAAGCTGACTACTTGAATTCATTTTGCCGAATCTTATACTGAACCATTAAAATTAGATTCTAAAATTCAGCACACATCATGTCTTGTCTAAAGTAAGTTGTGCTAAGCAGCATTTTTTATTCGTTGCCTTCTCCCTCGGCCTACTTTGCTAATATTATACGCTTTACGTGGTTTTTCATCACATATCTCGCTGCTCTTCTTTTCACGCCGTTTAAAGTTTTCTATTCTCTTTTTTTGAATAAACAATGCCCTTTTATCTTCAATTGCAAATTCTACTATAGGCCTTTTTTCTGAAGTAAATATTTTTGGATTGTTGTTTAAAGTTTCCAAAATTGATTTCGAGAGAGAAAATGAACTAGTATTTACAAATGCAAATCCTCTGGACTTGCTCGATTTTGATGAAGTTTCTCTAACTATGTTTACTTTGTTTATTAACCTTTTAAATATTAGCTTACACTTTTTGGGAGAGTTAATGTTTCGCCTCAATGCCATCAAAATTTTTTTAAAGTTGGAATTTTCAGATTTCTCAAACTCAGAAACTATTTCATGTCCCAAATTCTGAACCTCAATGTCGCGCATCTTTGAAATTTCTCGAATTAAAATATCATTTAATTCACTTGACTTTATTTTTGTTGGAATATTACGAATGCAGAGCCTGTATTTGTTGACCTCATAGTTGGGGTTGTTCATTTTAATTTTCATTTCTTTCCATGAATTTTCGCGTAGCCTCAAATCATGGTTGCTAATACCTTCAGCTTCTTTCATTCCAGGTAGAATTAATCCTTTTTTAAGCAAATCCAAATTTTTACTAAACTTATCTGAACTTTCAGATAATTTGCTATTTTCAATATTTGCAATTTCTGTTCTATTCAGAGCTAAACGGGCAAAAATTCTTCTTCCATTAAATTGAATACCAATTTCCGGAGGTAAAATAATCGCACTAAAATTCCCAGAATCAGAAATAGGCTTTCTCTTATATCTAAAAATATAGTCATTATAAAATCTATCTGCAACCTTCTCTCCTTCTAAAACTTTTTCAACTGATTCAATATTTTTGAATTTAACGAAAGCAACCCCTTTCGGTAATTGGGTTAGCTTTGAAAAAACGATTTTTACATAAAGCGTTTCTCCAAATTTTCCCTCAATCAATTCCTTAAGAGAAAATTCAGACATTTCAAATGGGACATTTCTTAGGAATATAGTCTTTCCCTCATCTGTATCATCTGAAATCTTACGAAATGTTTTTTCAACCATTGTTACTATTTTTGGATAGAATTAATTTTTTATAACCGCATTACTATAGCGCGAAAAGAAATTGTTAATTTATATATAATGAAGTAATTCAAAGATGTGCAATAAAACTTTTATCAAATTCAGCATTTAGCATATATGCACTTTTCTAGATTACTGAAGCAATATAAGCATAAGCTAACTTTTTTTGAGTTCTTTATTTCAATTTTAATCTTTTTGAATCTACAAAATTGACAGTATTCATTTGTAATATTAATTGATTTAAAATCTGGAATAAATAAAGGCCTATTACACTCTATTTTTGATTGATTTTTACAAATTGCTAATTTTGCATCTTTAGAAATGCGAATGATAGTATCACCTTCTGCTTCAGTAATAGGCGGAAGCCCATTCAAGCTCCTTTCAATTTCGTATACATTTATGCTAGAGCCGCAAAATCCGCATTCAGATATATTTTGTCTAACCATCTTTCCATTAATCATCACGATGCTTGCATCCCATTTAGGAAAATAAGCATTTAGTGCTGAATCCAAATAGCTAATAAATTCGAGCATTTTTTCGTATATATTTTTCATGAACCCAGCTATCTGCTCAACAACATAACTTCTAGAATATTCACCGGAAGTTATTTTCTCGATACTTCTTTCAATTATTTGTCTAATTTTAAAATGCATTAGGTTCCAAGCCAGTATATTATTTAAATAAAATGACTTTGTTTCGCCAATAAGTTTAGCTTTATCTATCTTTGATTCCATTTTTCTAGAAATTAGTTCAAATCCATTATATAAAGCAACTCCTAATGCCGTTGGAGAAAGTAATGATTTTGAATTTTTCTTAACATATTGTCTGACTTGTATCTTCTCAATGTGCTCGTGCATTGTAGCATCAGTCCCGATACCGTTCTTATCCATTAAATCAATTAGTTCTGCCTCGCTCAGTAATGTTGGAGGGATTGTTTTACTTTTACGTAGGAATAGTTTGTATGGAAACGCTAAATTACCAAGATTAAATGTTGGTAATATCCTTGTTTTTATTCTTTCAAATGGATAGTATATCTTTAGCCAATTCTCTTCTATTATAACCTGATAGAAATTAATTAGTTTGATGATTGGATTAATTAACTTACGGTTCCTTTAGTCTTGAAAGTCTCGCCAGAAATATCAATTTTAACGATTGTTTCCATAATTACAGCATCTTCTGAGCATGAGGACAAAAAATGACGTGTAATAAGCTCGTATAATAACCACTCTTCATTTGAAGAAGCTTGTTCCTTATTCAAACATTTTACAGGATGGATTGGTGGGTGAGAACCATCATCTTTACAGCCTTTTCTCGGTACTGAAAAACTGTTTAAATACAACAACTCGTTTGCAAATGATCCGAATATGCTACTTTTTTCTTGCTCTTTTATATATTTTGATATATCAATGCTGTCCGAAAAACTATTTGTTTCTGTTCTTGGATATGAAATGTAACCTTTTCTATAAAGATTTTCTGCAATATTAATGCATTTAATAGGAGAAATTTTTAACTTATCAGATGCAATTTTTGTCATTTCAACTGTATTAAGTGGTAAGGGTTTTCTTTTCAAGATCCTGTTATTAACTATTTCTTTAACTCTTGCATTTGAATTTTCTATGCAAGTTTCATATATAATAAATGTAAATAAGTTATCAAAAAGTTTACCTCTTTCCCATTCAAAAATTACGTTTGACATTTCTTTGTTATTCCCTTCGTAAATCTTCATCTTAACTTCCAATGTGATCGTCCACTCATCCTCCTCCCTGAAATTTATAATCTTTTTATATCTACTTACAACGAATCCAAGAGTAGGGAATTGGCATGTTCCATAGCTAAGTGTGCGTTCTGGAATTGGGAATAGCCTACTATACCTTAGTGTCAAAAACCTCGTAAAGGAAGACCCTACTCTTAAGTCTATTTCTTTTCTAGCTTCGACAGCATCGCTTAATGCACGATTGGGAAATGATAGTTTTTTCATTGCATTATTAATCTCAAATTTAGTAATCGCTGAAAAATGAGCCCTAAAAGTAATCAGGTTTTTGTTTGAGTTTAAACAAATACTTAGTACTTCGAATGCAATATTCTCGCCCTCCCTATCGCAATCTAACCATAGAATCAAATAAGATGATATTTTTGAAAAATATGTTAAGTTATCTGCAATTCCCATACAGTCAGGTAAAATTGAACTAATAACTGGCGTAGATAAATCCAACAGCACAACAGGGTTTACCGAACCCCAGTCTGAATATTTTGATGCAAATCCTAGTTGTTTCAAATGGCCTCTTACTGATGTAACTATCATGTTACACTCTTCCCCACAAAATTTATAAGGGAAGTATAACGCAACATTTGTCGTACTTTTACTCTTCAATCTATTTGGTGATTGAAATTCTGGGCAGAGAATATTAGCAATTTCTTTTGCAACAGAATTTTTTTCTGCAACGCATAGAATTGTTTTCCTATCACCTCTAATACAGCTATTTGGTAAAAATTTTGTGGGCTTGTAATTACAGCCATTGTTTTCTTTTTTAAAAGTCTTCCTCCTTCTAATTTTTTTGTAACTAAACAAATTAGTATTATCCTTTTTCTGCATTAATTTTTTATTTCAATTGGAAATTATTATACCCGCGATCACTCATTTTTTGTTTGAAATAAAGCTAATATTAAAAAATTATGGCAATTTCAATTATACCACTAGGCGCAGGTCAAGATGTAGGAAGATCATGTATAATAGCAAAAATCGGATCAAAAACAGTCATGTTTGATTGCGGAATGCATATGGGTTTTAAAGATGAAAGAAAGTATCCTGATTTTAGATTAATTAGTGCCACTCTAGACCCTTTAATTATAAATGAATATATCGATTTGGTCATTATATCTCACTATCATTTAGATCACTGCGGTGCACTACCTTTTTTTACAGAGAAAATAGGTTATAAAGGGCCAATAGTAATGACTTATCCTACAAAATCTGTTTCATCTGTTTTACTTTCTGACTGCTGCAAAATTATGGAACAAAAATTATTATTGCAAAAAACAAACGCTGACGTGGTTCCCCCAAATGAAACAGTTTATAATAATGAATATGGTTTTTTTACTGTTTCTGACGTATGGAGCTGCATGGAAAAGGTAAAGGCTATTCAGCTTCATCAAACCATAGTTATTTCGGGGATAAAAATTACTCCATATTATGCAGGTCATGTTTTGGGGGCTTCTATGTTTCACGTACAGGTTAGTGACGAATCAATTGTTTATACAGGTGATTTCAATATGGTTAGAGATAGGCATCTAGGACCAGCATTAATACCTAAGCTGCTACCAAGCTTATTAATTTCAGAAAGCACATATGCAACATACATTCGGCCTTCAAGGCGTTCAACTGAGAGAACCTTTTGTGAAATGGTATACTCTTGCTTAAAGAGAGGTGGTAAAGTATTGATACCTGTATTTGCAATTGGTCGAGCGCAAGAACTATGTATACTATTGGAAATTTACTGGCGTAGAATGCAAATAAGGTTCCCAATTTTTTTCGGAGGCTCAATGACGGAAAAAGCCAATTCATATTATCAATTATTTACTAACTGGACTAACACGCCGCTCGCTGATAATATTTTTACTTTTCCACATGTACTGCCATATGACAAATCTATTCTGACACTTTCAGGCCCTGCAGTACTTTTTGCAACACCTGGGATGCTTCATACTGGGCTTTCTCTTCAAGCCTTTAAAATGTGGGCACCGGACTCCAACAATCTTACTATTATTCCCGGCTTTTGCGTATCTGGCACCATTGGCTCAAAGATAATTAATGGTGCAAAAAGAGTTTACATCGACCAAAAAGATCCTACTACATGTATTGAAGTAAGGTGCAATGTAAAGTATCTCAGCTTTTCATCACACGCAGATTCTATCGGAATACAATCCCTTATTTCTCACTCAGAGCCACAGTCTATAGCATTCGTTCACGGAGAAAGACATGGTATGCTAAACTTAGCATCGTTCATAAATTCTGAATTTAAAATTCCTACATTCTGCCCACATAATGGTTCAATTACCACTTTGCCCACTAAAGAGAACTGCAAATATGTTTGCTACCTTTCAATAAAGTATTCATTGATAAACGCTATAAATTCAATACAAAATTCATTTGTGAATAAATTAAAAGCCAGAAACATTATCGAAAAGTTTCGGATTAGACAGCTTAATAATCCGTCTATTAGTTTATTAGAAAATAGTGCCCATTCAATTTGCCATTTACGTTCATTGTTAATTGAATATTATGGAATACCAAAGCTATTTCCAATATACATTTTTACTTCAAAATATACTGATCATAAACATTCATTTATTTTGATAAAAAATGAATTATATACATATTTGAGAGGAAAGTCAAAGATTTTCCAAAAGAAACTATTGAAAATGAAAAAACATTCAAAGAAAAATAAAGATATTTCAGAAACGAATATCACAATATATCAATATAAAAGATTCCAAATTAAAAAAACATTTCACAGCATCAATAAATTTAATTTGACATTTTATTCAAATATATATGATATCGAAATTATCAAGATATTAATTGCAATTGGAAATTTGTTAAGTAATGTATTTCGCAAACAATATATCATCAGGAAAAAAAATTGCAGTTTAAGAAAACCGCACTTAAACGAAAAAATTAATCGATTAATAAAGTCATATTTTTATGATAATCTGACTATTATTACTTATAAAAGTTTAATTGTTAAAATTACTGCTGAGAGCTATCAACTAGATGTCATTAATAAATACCTTTCTGAAGCAGTTATTGACCAACCCAACATTGACATCAAAAAAAGTGTTGTAAATAAAATAGTAATTTCTTGGTCTTTTATTGATAATAAGAACGTTGAAATTTCAGATTTTGTTAACACTTTAGAAAATAAATAGAAGTATATCTTCTATTCATAATTTAATTAAGACCAAAATTATAACTTTACATAAATACAAAAAAAAATCACAAAATACAGAACCGATTTTTTTTCCAGATTTGCCGTTTTAGCCTTTAACTATCGAGTTTTTATATTCTAATATGTGGCCAACTAGAGCATTTACAATTAAAGAAAAATCCCCGCTTGTCTTAAAAAAATGTTCCACTGATTTAAGAATTTTATCTGAATTACATTGTTTTGCAATTATCATAGTAGCCCATACGGATTCTGAATTGATATTTGCAATAATAGCGGGCACGCATGCATTGTATAACGATTTAATTCCATACTTGTCTGAAAATCTGAATAAATCTATTATCTCCTTCCAGTTTTTAATGTTTTCATCACTCAATAATCTGCAATCTCCAGTTAAAATATAATCTAATGCATTTCTTAAAATATATGGTGATGCATCGCCAACTGGAATTGAAAAATACTTAGCATTTGAATCTGAGAAGTTTGATAAAAAAAAATTCTGGAAGTACTTCGATCTAGCAGCAAGTGCAAACTTGGGGACATGAAAGAGCTCAGTACCGCAATTTAGTGTAACTTTTTCACATAATTTATCTGAGCACTCTTTAGAAAGTCTGGAAATGTCGTTTGCAAGCCATAAATAATCTTGAGTAGCAATTCTGTTTGATAAAAAATTAGGAACAATTACGCTCCCATCTGAATGAATAAAATCTTTAAATGACTTGATATTTATTTTTACACGGATTGCACCACCAAAAATAAAATATTTAAGTACAGTTCTCTCCCAATTCAGAATGTTATCTTCAGAAGATTTTATTTCACTGCTTCCACCTAATGAATGGTTTTGAACGCTATATGTGTCTAAGCCTTCATCCGAAAAATAAATTAATTCATCTGGTGATAGCGTTCTTCCCTGGTTATTCTCAAATGGGGAGGGAATTGCTTGACTTGGAGAATTTTTAATACTCTCATCATTTAAACTAGTATCGTCGATTATATTAATTCGCATATAATCCTCCCATCCCCAACTTGAATCATGAACATTGAAAACTCGAGGTTGAGAAAGCGAGACTGTTGTACCTTCAATGATATTTAACTTATCATCTAATAAAGAAATTTCAAATTGTGCAATCCTGATTTGTTCTGAGTATGAAAATAAATAAATTGATAGCATATCACCATCGCAGTTTACTCCTGCAGGAAATATGGTTAGAAACCAAGTTCCATTATGCTGATCACCAAATTTTTCACTTATTATTCTGTCGTGATTAGGCAATGCACGCTGCATTGCGAGTGTTCTTAGTAAAGGAAAATCTTCAATCGTCCAAATATAATCTATTAAGTCAGTTCTCAAACGTGTTGAACTGCAATTAATAACAGGCATGATAAAAACTTTATTTCAATTGATAGTTGTTTTGAAATAGATTCGCATATTAATTAACCAGATGATCAAGAACATTAATTGGAGTTACCCTAGTTCTCTGGTAGTCAAAAGTGACTAAAATTTGAATGTATCCTTTAGAAGCAGATTCCTGAGTTAACTAAAAGATATACTTCTTAATTAACTACTCTTTCCTTTTCTCAAAATGACTTTTTTTTTTAATTGTTAATAAATAATTATTCCTTAAAGTTCATAGCGGGCGAATGCCGTTAAAAATTGTTTTTTTCCTATGGTTGAAACTAACGAATTCGACTCCGGAATATCCAACAATAGAACGAACAGAATTGGTGAATCAATTATAGATGTTGAATTAGTAACTTCAGAGCAATTTAATTCCAACATTTTTCCGGAAAAAGAACAAGAAACCAAAAACTTAAATGAAGTTAAAAGGAAAAAAAGAAAGATTAAAAAACATTTCACTCAAATTCATGTAAATGATGAAAAAAATAACAAATTTGTTCTTCCTAATAACGATGATTTGCGTGTTGATGACTTTATAGTTGAAGACGGGTCTTCTGATTTTGATGTGGATGATATTATTCGAGTAGAGGGAGGAATTAAATCATCAGACGATGAGTACGATGAGAAAATTAGCAATGACTTTATTGAAGACACAAGTTTGAATGTTCACAAAAATTCTCTTGGAAGGAAATTTTCTGAAACGGAAGTCCGTGCTGAAATTAGGGAATTTATTCAACTAATGAAAGATGCAGCTAATAAGGATGAAATTGCTTATTCTGATGGAAAAGTTGCAATTTCAAAACTGAAAATGATTGATGAAGTTTGTAAAAGAGTATCAATGAATAACCTATCGAATTACTTTATTTCCGAGGGGGTGCTCGATGTTCTAAGTCAATGGCTTTCGCCTTTTAAAGACGGCACCCTTCCAAACCTATCAATACGAAATAAAATTTTAAAACTAATAAGCAACATTCCTTTGGGAGAAGAAGATGTAACCTCTACAGAATTAGGAAAAACTTTATGTAAACTTTGGAAAAATTCTGCTGAGACCATTGAGAATAGACAAATTATAAGAACGCTAATACAACGCTGGGTGAGACTTATTTCTAAAGATAGACCCCCATCCTTGGAAACAATTGATAAAGTTCCAATTACACCTGAAAGCCTGAAGTCACAAATTAAATCTAACAATAACGAATCAACTTCTAAAAAAAGTTCATTCCATATTGAACCCAGAACGGCGAGAATCCCAATTAATACTGGCTATAACTTCAAAATAATCCCGCAAAACGATAGCTCAAGTATAGAGCACAATGCAAGCACATTTACAGATAAGTCGATTGGCAATATTAGCATTAACAGAAGTAGCCGCACTAGGAACAGATCTAAGCATGCAATGAAAATTAGCCTTGAAGGCAAAGGACTCTAGTTGTAGAAATAGCCAATAATATATCTAGATCATTTCAATTTTATTTCTTGATGTCAAACTTGTTTGTTAAATCATTACATGTATCTCTTACCGATTCGAATGTCGACAAAAATTTGTAATTAGGTAGATGCGATAATAACCTACCATTGCTAAGTAATATTCTTTTTCCTAATGATGTTTTCAAAAAATCTTTCTCATTTTTTGAAGTGAATAAGGGAAGAATAATTTTGGCTATGAAATTAGGAAGGGAATGATTAGGTGGGTTTAGCTGAGGTGAGATGTGTTTTATCATTCTAGAAATATCGAGAAATGTATACATTCCTTCGATACAAATAAATCTCCCGGAAAATTTGCCAGACTCGAAAAGCCTAATATGTATTTCTGCGACATCTCTTACATCAACCCACCCTGTCTGTAAGTCTACAGTCAGTGGCATTCTACCGGTAATCATATTGTAAATCCATTGAACCGATTGATTTACATCACTTCTATAAGAAGGACCAATTACCATACCCGGGTTCACAACTATTAGATTTAGTGACTTACGGCATTCATCCACTACCTTATAAGCTATTTTCTCTGCTTCAACCTTGCTGTACAAATATGGGTGTATCAAAGGATTACAATCTTCATTCCAATCAATCTCAGAATATACTTTTCCATCTTTATAAGCACCTACAACCGCGGCAATTGATGAAGTTAGAACAACAGTCTTTACATCATCACACATACAGCATGCATGAATAACATTTTTTGTTCCAATAATTGCAGGATCTATAATTTCATATGGATCCTTACAATCCATTTTATATGGAGACGCGCAATGAATCACAATTCTACATCCCTTAACCAACTCTTTCCAGCATTCACTATTTAATAAATCTGCTTCATAAAGCATTAAATTCTCATCAGCAAAATGGAAATTTAATAAAGAGTCAGAATTTTGGCTATTTTTCGATCTTGTTGTTGCACGAACTTTATATCCTCTAAGCAACAATCGCTCCACAATATGTGATGCAATAAATCCTGTTGCTCCAGTAACAAGAACAATAGTGTTGTTGTTGTTTTTATCGTAAACCAATGGTTCCATGCAAGAATAAACTTCTCCTTGAACTGCATACTCTGAAATATTATGAGAGTTATTTACGCCATTATGCTCTCTGATTGGGTAGTCAACATTATGTTTAACTTTAACATCTTCACAGCAATTGTATTCAGCTTCTGTGTGTAATGGAATTTTTTCAATAATTGGTTTTGTGCTAATATCTTGATTTACGTCAAAAGTAGCGTTTATCTTTTCATTTTTATTTTCTTTAGACATATTTGGAATACTACTACTCAAAATTTCTTGCTTATATCCTTGATTTTCTGTCATAAATCCAACTATTAATATTTCTTAATTTCTCGTAAAAAAGAAAAAAATGCTGTTCTAAATTATTGCGGTAATCATTTTCCTCACTTAAGGGGAGTAAAACAAATAAAGCCGAATTCTTGTAATATATCGATACCATTCAGTGAATTTTAAGGAGATGATTAATATTTGAGCTACTTTGTATAAGATTTGATTATTTAATATTATCAATCTTTGTATGTTATAATTTGTTGTCTTCATTCCAAGTATGAATTACATATTTATCAACTCAGCTGTTTCTACAAATGATGAAATTGTAAAACTTCAACTTCGCGAACTTGGAGAACCGATATGCTACTTTGGAGAAGACCAGTATAGAAGAAGAGAAAGGCTATCCAATTTAATTGAAAGGCAAAAAAACTCCACTGAAGTAATTAAGGATTCTGTCAAGCCCTTGGCAAAAGAGACATTTTTTTCAGAAGGAACAGATGAATTGATATCTTTTAGGAAGGAAATTCTCGCATTATCGATTAAGAAATCATATTACAGATTAAAATATACTAGAGAGTTTTCTGAAAAAATCTTAACAAAAGAAAAGGATGATTTTTTAACCCGTTTCACGCTGAATATCAGACAAAACGTTTGTGAAATGTGTGATACTAGATATATATTGGGATGCAGCATTTCTCCGTTGGAAGACAAAATTGCCACATATGGCTTGAGTGGAGATTTGAAAGTTTGGGATTCAAAAGAATTAATTCAGGACTTTTCCCTAAAATCTCATAAGCATAGCATTACAGATGTAAACTGGATTGTTACAGACGAGGGAAATTCAAAAC
This sequence comes from Cryptosporidium hominis TU502, assembly GCF_000006425.1. Lineage (NCBI taxonomy): Eukaryota > Apicomplexa > Conoidasida > Eucoccidiorida > Cryptosporidiidae > Cryptosporidium > Cryptosporidium hominis. Next base: position 14,514 of record NW_667459.1, read on the forward strand.
TATTTTCTTGCGATTTAAATGCAAACATATTTTTATGGAATAACAGTCAAGTGGAAAATAAATACATCGGACATGAAGATCAGGTAAATAAAATCGTTATACATCCATTTTCGAAACATTTATTTTCTGCTAGCAGTGACGAAACATGGAGAATCTGGGACATTGAAACTTTAAATCAAGTTCAAGTTCAGGAAGGCCACTCTAGACCAATCTTCGGGTTAGATGTGCATCCAGATGGAGCTCTCGTTGTTAGTGGAGATTCTGGAGGGGCATTCAGGATTTGGGATATCCGAACGGGAAGGTCAATATTATCCCAGCTGGCTCACTCAAAGAAAATCATTACCTCTCAGTTTTCTCCAAACTGTGACGCTACATTCATTACATCCTCTCAAGATAATTATATTAAGATTTGGGATTTAAGAAGATTTGACAAACCTTTGTTATCTAGCCTTTTGGGGCATTCGAAACAGATTTCAAAAGTTCAGTACGAACCAAAAAAAGGGAGATACATTGCCTCTGCGTCTTTAGACGAAAGCATCAAAATTTGGTCAACTTCAAAGCTTAAGAATGAGTCTACAACTGACTTTACTTCAAACTTTAGCAGTATAACTTATTCATGCATAAAGCATGTAGATACTAATTCACATAAAATTACAGGTATGGATATTTCTTCAAATGGACAAAGAATTATCACAGTTGGGTTAGACCGCACCATTAGAGTATGGTCTTCAGAAAGTGAAAATTCGTAATATATATTCAAATATCAAATTAAATATCATTTCTAATTATTGAGTCGTTATGTAGCAAAAATTGTTCGTTTTGTGCAGAATTTGTGGGTGTAGCAACAGCTTGTCCATTTAATATTTGTATGGAGCTCAAATGAGTTCCATGTTGATTAGAAAACCCATTTTGTTGAGTTAAAAACCTTGAAACATTTGATTTAGACCTTTTCCTGGGTTTTTCGATTAATTCCGTATCTCTCTTCACTGCTTCATTATTTTGATTAAATTGTGTAGCGATTGAAATATTATTTATATCAGGAATGACAATTTGGCCTGATGTTTGCTCTTGCATTCTAATGGATTTGCCTCTAGTTTTCGAAGAAAAACTTCTTGAATTATTGAGAGCAGGTGATGGAACGGAGGCATGATATTGTCTTCCTGAAGAATTAACTAAAGAGCTTCTATTTTTTTCATCTTGCTCAACTTGATTTGCATGCCCAAACTCGTCATTTTGAATAATTGCATTCCTCAATTTTTCTTGCCAAGCATGTCTGAACGAATTTAGACGTTGTAGTTTTTTTCTTGTTGAAAGTAAAATTAATAAATCGCACCTCATTGCGCAGTATTGTTCTGCAACTTCAATATTTAAAAATGGCAATGGGAAAATATCAAGTTTGAAATGTTTTAAAAAATTCTCTACATCTGAAGAGAATTTCCTAGGAAGATTGGAAATATATTGAAAGCATAATGCCCCTACAGTCGTAACGCCACTTTTCTTTGGGCCGAATGAATCATGTAATTTGAGCTTTGAGATGAACTTAAACTCTTGCTCAATTTCATTTTCAATTTCAACCAAATCCCCTACGCATTTTTGTATATGCATACTCCCTTTCTTGTTATTGTGTTGATTAGGCTTTGGCTGAATATCAGAAATAATTTTCTTGGCATTTTTCCTTGTATTTCGATCATTAAAACTTTCAATCAAAGCAATTCTTCTATTTCTATCTTGCTCAAAATTATACGAATATCTAATATATGGATGCCGGCTACGTTCCTCCTTGAGAGAAGCAAGAATTGATGGGTCAGGAGAATTTCCAAGAGCTCTCCTTCTAGAGTCGAAGCTGAGTTCAACCAACTTTTTTGAAACAGAGTAATATCTTTGTTTAAGTTGTTCCAGTGTACGTTGTTTCCCAGATGGTGGAATATATCTGTCGTGAATAACGATAAATCTTAAGTCGAATTCCTTACACAAGTCAAATAGTAAATAGGTATCATCTTCTGTCCAATCAGGATCTATATCCTTGATAAATTTGTTGTATTGGTCTGATTGAATGCTATAAATGGTTGGATGCTTATTAAACTTCGAAAAATAATAAGTACTCGTATGGCTATCTTTTTGCAAAGTATCATCTGTGGGAGTAAGAACAGAGTTATTTTCTTTCGTTAATTTATCTTTTAAATTCAATTCTTTATTTCCGCTAATGCAAACCTCTTGCTTGTTTGAACTTTGTACTTTTGACCAGTGATATAATTTAAGAGAATCATTTCGTGCGCTGTTCCGAAATTTAACCCATTCCCAATTAGATATAGGTTTTTGTTTTGATGAAATTCCAATTGAAGTATTAATAGGAATGCTAACCATCTCTAAATTTGGACTTTTAAGTGCTTTCTTTCCATAATTACCAGGTGAATCATCATTCTTCAGCTTCTCATTCATCTGGGAAACTATTTTTATATTGGGAGTGACGCCCAAAATATCACGAATGATGGGCCCCATATTGTTTAACTTTGTTTCGCAAATCTAATGCTAATTTCTTTAAGCGCTTTAGAAATAGCAGGGCAAATAATGTTTTCTATTAATATTCATCAACAGAAGTCTATAACAGAATACGTATTTAATGCTATTCAAAAATCTCATCAAGTTTATTTCTGAAATTTATCAAGGGTAATTAAAGCCAAAAAGCTTAATTTTGGGTATTCTTAGTGTACTAATTATTAAAGCCTTTAATAATACCTGCATAAATATTGTATTTGGGTGATCAATCTAATTCATTTTGAAATACTTTTTAAGTATATAATAAAGCTTTCGCTATTTGGGAAGGTTTTATTCAATCTTATAATAAAGCAAGAATTTATTACAAAAAAAATTTTAAGTTCATCATTTAGCATCATGCCGTATTCAAATAATTCATTTTTTTCGCATGAACAGGTAGAAAATATAATTCAGGAAAATAAACAGTTAATTTACGGAATCAACTCATTTAAAAAAAATGATAGACATGAAGAATTTTTGAGAGTATTACTTTCAAGGCTACAAAAAAATTTGTTCTTGCTTGCACACTTAAGTAACCAGCCTAAGGCTCCAAATCACCTAACCGTTAATGATCTTCTAAGACCAGTATTTTCCTGTGATTATTCATCAGAAAATAAGAGGGCAACTCCCCAACAAACAATTTCCAATAGAGCACCAAACATAGCTTTAAATTCGCCTATTTTATCATCAAACACTTCTCAACCAATTTATTTTGAAGCTAATAATGTAGATTTTAGGATAAACGACCAAAAAATTTCTGACCAACAAAATTTACAATCGTGTGAAAACCCAAATATCATTTCAAATCCTCAATTATCAAAATTGTGTTATGAACCTATCGCATCAATATCACCAGAATTTGATCCTCAAAACGGTATAGGAATATTAATAGGAAACTCCTCCTCAAGTCCTAATTATATTCAGACTCAGAACAATGAACATTTCATATGTAGATACTGCCAACGAAAATGCAGAAATCAAAGTGGACTTACACAGCATACGATGAAAGTTCACCCCGATGCACCTGAAGTGCAACATCTTTTAAAGCAAGCGCAATCAAGGTCAAGTCCTAACCCACTTTCTATAATTAATATTAGCTCATCAACATACTAAATTCCCAAACTCATCTAAAGCAGTATATTATAAACATCTTTACTAGAAATTTCAAAGTCACTAACTTTGGTATTTAGTGGTTCAATCTTTAACCCTTCAGAATTTTTAAGTTTCATATCTCTTTTTACTATTGGTCTTCCATAGCTCTTCCATTTCTTATTCTTTGAAACTTCTGTATTCATGGAGTGTTGTATGCTTTCAATAATTTTTTGTCTTGGAATGCATGGCATTTCTTGATGACGTAAATTTGGAATTGGCCTACCTAGATAACTAAATACAGTTGAATGTTTATTATTTTCAGTTATGTTACCTATCATATTTAATTTCTTAATTTTATAATCATAAATTGGATCATAAATTTTATTTCTTGAGCACGTTTCTATTTTATTTTTTATTTCATCTTTTAATTCACTGTTTGTTTTTAATTTCAATAATTGTATAAATGCAGGGTGTATGGTGTCAGTTTGCATCCAGTCAATTTTACGGAAGTGCATATGATTTAAGTTTGTATTGTTTTTCATTGGATCCCAAATACCCTCTTGGAGATTTTTCGAAATTACTTCTTTTTCCTGTGGACTAATTTCATCTTCAAAGTTATTTGGAGCTCCACCTTCAACTCTTCCAAACTGTAATAATTTGTCAGGTGATTCAAAATCTTCTGGCAATCCTTCCCCTCCATGTGATCTTCTTATTTGAAGTGCTTCTTGTAACGTCAGTACTTCTCTATAAGGTTTTTCTTCTAGTTGTTCCTTACTTATATCCACACAAAAAATTGTTTCACTTTCTGAAAAATCCAGTTCTTTTAATTCACCAAATTGCCTAATAATTTTCCAAGCTACTTCATTAAGACGATTTACTTTTGCCTCCTGTAACAATATTTTGTTTTGTGCTGTCTCGAGTTTCCTGTTCAAGTTTATTGATTTTTCATCAAATTTATCCATGACTTGGTCAATTAATAAATTTGTATTTTTAGTAAAATGGTCTAATAAACTCTGCATAACATTTATTTTTTTCTTTAGAGTACCATGAATTAGTGGTTTTAGTGTCTCACTTAACTCTAAATTATCCAAATTTTTTTTATATATTGTCTCGATCAAAACGTTTGATTCTTTGAAATCAGATTTTAGTCCATCACTTTTGGCAAGATCTAACAAAAAATATTCTTTTTTTGTTGGATCTTTATTTGAAAACGAAATAAAAAAGTCGAAAAATCTGAAAAACTTCAATTCCTCTAATATAACAAGATTTTCCACAATTTTTGCTAACTTTCTTAGCTGACTCGAGTTGAACGTTCCAACAGGAATGCCTACAATAATATCTTCACTTGATGCATTCAAGCCTTTAGGTGGCAGTGTTAAACATGAAAATTTTAACTGACCACCTAAACATTCTAAATCATTATAGCAGCCATTTGAAGACAACTTAATCAAGTCAAGAGTGAAATAATCTTCTACCTTTTCTAAACATGATTGAAATAAACCACTATTCTCATAATGATTTTTCATTACTCTTAGAAATAATCATTTATTCAAATATGAAGCACTATACTATTTTTTTTTTTTAATCTATTATCACCCATAATTACACACCAAATTTATTTAAAAAAATGTAAAAACTAAAGATAAATTTTACAAATATATTAAAAAAAAATGTTTCCACACGATTTATTACAATATATATTTAGATATTAAAATGGCTATTTTATTTTTATCTTCTTTTTCATGTTGTAAATCGAATGAGATGGATCACAAGAAAGGAAACATTTCAAATCTAATATTTCCATTTCTTAAAATTTATAAAAAGTCATTTTTAAATATTGTAAACATAAATGATTTAAGAAATTCAAAATCTGTATTAAATGTCTATTGCAAAAACAAAAATAACGATATATACTTCATCATTAAACTATTAAAATATGTTTACATTAAGGAAAAAAATATACAAAAAAAAAAATGGATATCCAACCAATTAAAAAAAATTATGTTTTATAAAGAATATAATAATGAATCGAGCTCTAGTTTACAATCAGAAATTTTTAACGAAAGAAGTGAAATATCAGAAAATCATTTATTAAATTGGAGATTTGATATGATGCCTATGCATAAAGTAATTATTCCAAAGAGAAACAGTATATCAAGAAATCATTTGGCATTCCCAATTACACAAGAAAGAAAATTTGTTCCTTTCAATTCAAGATTAGGTACTAATCAATTTTGTTTGCCTAAATTATGCAGGAATGGATTCCTTAAAGACATAATCAAAATAAATGATATAAAAAATGATTATCGAAATAATTATTGTGTATGGAATCCTGGCAAGTTATTGCTTTCAAAAAGTTCAAATATATTAGCTCAGAAGCCTATAAGAAATAATTTAATTTTTATGAAACCAATTATTAAAGGTATAAAAAGAGAAGATTATATAGGAAGCAACAATGCATTTTTAATAAATCTCACCAACTCAAAAATTCCAATTATTCCTACAATCTCCAGTAGTAATCCCATTAATTACAAGTTAAGGGCAGCGTCTTCAGTGCAAAAAAAGAGTGAATCCATCCCAATTCAGATAAAAAAGGCAGCAAATATATTTCCAGAAGATTCAGTGGGAAATACAGAATGGAACAAATACGGTGACGGAAGAGACCGTATAAGTAGGAACGCAAGAGAAACAAATACCAAATATCCCCTATATGATAGAAACTGTCAAAATGAAGGAATATTTGGAAAAGACATACGAGAAAGGGTTAGGTTAAAAGGACCACTTGGATACAAAAAATAAATCGGCAATCAAATCCAAGAATTATAGCCAGTGACAGGTCAGGATTAACGATAACGCAAGACATAATCTTGCTTAATTAGCCCCGGTTATTACCAGCATTTAGTATCACTTTAATGATTTATCCAAGATATACAAATATCTTGGTCTGTTCAAAAAAGTTTCATTTGCACTCGTTTTTAAATATAGTCGTAAAAAGCTTAATTTGTTAAATTATTTTTTATATTTAATTATAAAATTCAGTGACTCGAAGACATAACGTCATTTTATAAATTTGCGACTTTTTTATCGTTATAGGTGAATTTAATTAAAAAAAAAAAATTTTTTTTAAAGAGTATAAACGATTATTTTGTAATTACTAATCATATAATATGTCTAATTAGTTTGCTCTACTATTCTTAATAATATGCAATAAAATATCAATGTGGAACCACAACTTTGTGATTAATTATTGAGCATCCTAATATACTCTTGCTTCAACCTAAGTGAACCAGTCGCAGTTAAGTTGCTACTATCCAAATTTTTACTAGTAGATATTTCAAACCTTTTTCTGAAGTTCTTTTTTGTATCTATATGAGAGTTTTTTTTCTGGGAAATCCATAGGTAACCTTCACTTTTAAATTCCTCAGCTTCGCGAAGTACCTCAATCATAAGTTTCCTTACTCGATCGGCAAATTCTTTAGTTGAAATTTCCTTATTATTCAGCTCGATTGCATGCATTTGCGGCAGCCAATATGCAGATAGTGTTATTTTGCCGTAGTTGCAAAAAAGTAAACATATAAGTACCCAAAATGGGATAATGTCAAATGCCGGCGAGTATGCAGAATATTTGTATAGAAGAACAACTGGTGTTACTGGTGTAAGGGATTCAAATGCGCCTAGCTTAAAGGGAATAATGCTACTGCCATTTGTTGTTGTTCCTTCAGGAAATATCACAAGTGGGGTCTTTTCTAGAGAATTAAGATGTTTATTTATTTCACTCCTGAATAATGAACATTTGGAGTCTTTGGCTTTTTCTGAACAAATAATAGTTTCGGATGCTCTAGATTGAACTAATTCAAATCTTCGAAGTTGCCTATCTTGAATTAAATGTTTTGCCTTCGACCTAGTTTCCATACAGCTTCTATCAACATAGATACATCCTATAATGTCTGCAACAGTTCCAAAAATATAGTTTTCACGAATTTCTTTTTGAGCAACAAATCCGCATGAAACATATCTCATAAAAAAGGAAATATCTAAAATTGAAATATGATTAGAAACAATGGTTACAATATCATCAATTGCAGGTAAGCCGTCTGATTTTTGATAACTGTATATTATTTTCCCAGAATCATCAATGCCATTCTTTTCTAATACAAAGTGATCCACTTCTAGGACGCCCAAAAGTCGAAGCGTAAAAAACCCTACAAATTTAACAATTAGTATATGAATATAATTGTATAAATGAGCTTCATTTATCCAAGGAAATATACTTCCAATTAACTTTAAAGAAAGTAAAATCGTTATTACTACAATTGTTGTAAGACATAATACAAATATTCGAAGTGGGCAGTAAAGAATTGATCCAAGTACAGAATACAATAAAGAAATATTTTCATGGTCTAATCTTTCGCAGAAACTAAATTTTGATTGGTTAATATTTTTCAACTTATTTGGACTGCGTTTAATATAAACATTGTATGAGTATGTAAACCAAAGTACTGAGAATGCTGATAGGCCGGCATAAATTTTGAAAACAAATGAAATATTTTCGAGTAGAGTATGCAATGACATAAAATATAATTATTATTTTATAATTCGAATAAAGATATTCAATTATTCACAACTTAAAAAATAACTGTAATAATTCGGCGGTAATGTTTTTTTTAAGATGCCTATAGGTACGATAATACAAAAGTTATTCTTTTATTTCCGAAAAAAATCGCAATAATGCATTCTCAAAAATAATAAATATAGTAATAAGTTGTTAGTTATTTGAGTTACCAAACAAATTCGAGTATAGTTTTTTAATATTAAATTCTTTTCTCTCGAAAATTCGGTTAAATGAATTAGAAGTATTATAATTATACTCTTTCGAACTATCCTCAGAGGTAGTATTTGTTAGACAAATATTTTCAGAGCGACTACTTATATTTATGGCAAACCTGGGTTCAATTGAACTACAAATCCCCTTTGGAACGGAAGTCTCTGATTCGTTATAAAGTCTTTTAATGAACGAACGCTTAGCTGCTATTTCTTCATCTTCTTTGATAATCTTTTTTAATAAAGGTACCCACCACATATGGTTTACATGAATTTCACTCGGTCCGCCATCTTTATGAGGAAGGAGCAAATAATCCTTATTTTCTCTGACAAACTCTTCTCTTTGTTGCTCAGTCTTTATTAGTTCGTGACTAAAGCGGCAGTCTTTAAGATTCCTACAAAACCCAACAGTATTTAAGTATCTACAAGGAAACTTCGATATTTCATGACTATACTGGCAATCGCTCTTTGAACATTTTCCCGATATAAAATACCAGCAAAGCTTCTTCTTCGTAATAGGAATAGTCGAATGTTTGAATTGACAAGAACTTCCATTTTTACACCTTCCTTTAATAAAATAAGTACATAACTGAAGCCTATTTGGTTTATGTGATGCAAAACCTAACTTCTTAGTAATTTTTTTTTTAATCATCTTATCATCCTCTGGGGTTTTAGACATAATCCGAGATAATGCTAGTATATTCATAGATTTGCGTGAATATAAATCAATTACTCGTAAAATAAAGAATATACTAATTTATATATTATCAGTTTTCATTTATTATTCAATAACTCCAAAATTTGGCGCGTAATATGTGGAGATGTGCAATGTCATTATTAGATTTTTCTTTCGTTTACCTAAATGAATTTTTTTTTTCTTAACTAATAATAAGATTGACAAATTATTTTAGATGCACACAAATTTGTTTACAAACAAAAGAGTTAGCGCAGATAATAAGAATGTAAATGTTCAACGTCTTAGGAATGAAAAGGAAAAAATAAAAGAGTGGAATGAAAATTTGACTAATTTAGTTACAAATATCAACCGAAGAGCAAACAATCCAACAGACAAATTGATTAATGCCAACTCCAGGCACAATAAGTACCATGATAATTCCCCAAAAAATATTCCATTTAATGGGCGTTTAAAGGGCGAACAAAAAAAAGCAAATGAACATCTAGAAAATAAATTTAATTTTACGAATCAAAAAAACAACAAAAGCAATTCTCTTGAAGATCAATACACGTTAGCGCTTATTGAAAAACAGAATATTGAAGAGTCATGCAATGAACTCAAAAAGAGGTATAATCAACTTGTTCTCAGATTTGAAGAGGCCATCGAGCAAAAGGAATCATTTAGAGAAGGGCTAAAAAACAAAATAAATGAATATCAAAAACTACAAGAGCTTCATAATGGTACCCAAAGTCTACTTGCTGTGGGGAATAAAGCTCAAGAAGAACTTTATCAAACTCAGAAACAATTTCAAATAATTCTCGGTAAGCGAAATGTTGAATTCTCTAATGTGAAAGATGAACTCGAGGCAAAAAAGACGGAATTCGAAGTAAGTTAAAATATATTAGTTTCTGACTAATTTAATTTTCTTAAGGAACTTGAAAAAAGGTTTGAACTACTTGAAAATGAAAATAAAGAAAAGGACAAAAACATTGACAAAATAAGCAGAGAAAAAAGTGATGTTGAAGAAAAACTATCTAACTTTATGAAGAATAATCAGGATCTGAAAAAAGAAAGAGATCAAATGAAGAGAGAATTGAAAATTTATGAACCTTTATCACGGTCGAAAGAAATGGTCGACAAAATGGCAGCATATCTAGAAACGCTATTAATAAAAAGAAATGAAGTAATTTCAGAAATTACTGAGGATTTATCAAAAAATACAGGAAACCTCACGGAGGAAATTTCAAATATTCGAAAGGATATTGTTGGAATTGAGAACAGTATTCAAAAGTTTTCGAGTATAATTTCTCATTTTAAAAACGATATAATTACAAATGAAAATCGAAGAATTCAAGACTCATATATGCTTGTGAATAGCTTAAAAACACAACTGACAAATTCTAAAGAAAAGATTATTAATCTTAAAAGATTGCTATTTAATAGTGTTGGCCGGCCAGGTAACGCTCTTGAACCTAGTTTAACATTTGAAGTTAGAAATGGCTCAATTTTACATAAATTACAAGGTAGTCATGGCAATACCTTAAAGTGTTATTGCAGAATTGTTGGCACAACATTTGAATACACAACTTCAAGCAACGTTGTGAAAACCATACCTTTGGAAAAAGTGATAGGTATTGATTATGGAAATAACTCTAACTCATTTCGAAGAATTAATCAACCTAAAGGCTTCTTTCACGAGCTGTTTAAACGCCAGACAAAAAGCGAAGCAGAAGAAGACAAGAATGAAGTAATAAATTCTCCGTGGTTGTTTTTTAGCATTCGAATTCTTGATGGATATGATACATTTTGTTCGGATTTCATTGCCAGTTCATTAGAATCTGCAATGTCATGGGTTGTTACTATTGGCCGTTACGCAACATATATACAAAGATCAGTAGGTTTGTTCACATATAATTTCATCCAAACAAAGCAAGAATTTTATAGTGTATCATTAAGGATGAAAGTTATGCATTTATGCAGACAAAAGGAGCTAAACATATCACAACTATACATTATTGCAATACATACAAGCTGTCTTAAGAACCCACAACTTATTAGAAACCAAGCCGCATGGAACAATTTGAAGAATATTATGAGGAGAATTACCAATAAGAAATTTCCAAAGTAAAGAATTCTTGCGCGGTATAACTGAACATTAACAAAATATGAATATTTCAAATTTAATTAATGCTAATGTAGACGAAAAAGGGTTTGTTTCCGATAAACTCAGAGATAATTTCTTCCAAATTGTGAGAAATAGGCCGGAAAATCGAACTTGTTTTGATTGCGAATCCAGGAATCCCACATGGCTTTCATTATCATTTGCTGTATTCATTTGCCTAAATTGTTCCTCTGATCATAGGAAGATGGGAGTGCATATTAGTTTTGTAAGATCATCTGATCTTGATAAATTTACTCCAATTCAGCTAGTGAGGATGGATATTGGTGGAAATGGTCGAGCAAGAAATTATTTCAAACAAGTTTTAGGAGTTAATTTTTCTCCAAAAACTAAAGAATACGCCAGTTCCATATGTGGGAGACAATACAAGCAGATACTAGATTCAGAGATTTCTGAATTTGACAACTTAGGTCCTAAAAATCCAAGTGAGTTTGAACTCATTGATAGAGATAACTATACAGCAAACCCTGAAAAGGTAGATACTCAATCTACTGGAAATGTTCAGACAATAAAGTTCAAATCAATGCCTAGTACTGTTGGCAAATATAATAACATTCAAAAGCAAGGCAGTCTAATAAACCAAAAGGGCCGAAGGTTAGATGAAAATTTTGATTTTGATTCTTTGGTTTCATAGTTATAGACATTTCATACTCATTTCAAAAAACATTGCCGCTCCTTCTTTTTCGATTACCATTTATCTGTGAGCAAATATTACACTAAATGAATTCCTCAAGTTGTAAAACAGATGAAATTGCTGAATATTTTGATGAAGGCGATTTTGGAAATGAAAAACAGCTTATTTTGAATACAGATAGACCAGGAAGCTGCTTTTTTGGAAGATTTAGCGTACCTACTCATGCCCAAAGTATGGTAGGTGCTGTTTTTGTCGATTATGTGACTCCTGTAAGAGTAAGTTATTTCAAATCATCCTATGTTTCATGCCTATATGTTTCAGGATATTGATTCTTTAAGCGTAAAATATGAACCGTCTATTTCCCCCAATAATATAGCTGATCCAAACCAGATAAATATAAGGATTAGAGATAGCAATTCAAAACATTGTATAGGAAGGCAGTTATCACAAAAAAATTCCAATTATGCAGCTATAATTGACAAAGGAACCCACTATGAATTTAAATTTTTGGACGGACTATTCGTATTTGACCCTAGCATTAAGGGAAAGAACGAAAGTAATTCAGATGTTGCAGAAAATTTAAAGCGTGACTACATTTCTAGAGAGGCTGCTGTGACCGCTCGTATACAAGAATCGTCTAATAAAATGAGAATTAAACTTGAAAACGACGCTGAAGACGATCAAACACCTGAAAGCGATACAAATAAAGATCTAGGCACTTTTAATAGCTCTTGCGAAAATAATGTAATTCCTGGAGTAATGAGAGGAATATTGGATGATATCTACGATAAAGATTTTGGTCTTAAACGACAAGAAAAAAAAAGAAAAATTTCTGCGATGCTAAACAAAGAGAATTCAGATGACTCACGTATCGTTGTATCTGCTCTTTCATTAACTACGTTAAAGAGTGGTGATTACTGGGACTATGATGGAGACGGAAAAATGAGTGATGATGAGGGTTATATAGAAAAAAATGAAATGGATGAAAAGTTCGAGGAAGAGCACAACCCAAATTTAGTTAACGGAAATGATTACTCTAATTCAGAAGACGATGAAGGCCCAGATGGAATTTTAACAGAATATGGACAAACTCTTAAGACAATGATAGCTAATCAACAAGATATGGAAGCTGATGAAGAACTGAATCTGTATTCTGATGAGATTGATGACGATGTTGAAAGTAAAAGTAATATTAGTAGTTCCGCTCCGGTTACAGTTAACACGAATATACAATTTGAAATACAAAAAAAGACAGTAAAGTCTCCAACAGCATTATCCTCTTCAATTAATGGTTTTTCAAGGAGTCTTGAGGCAGAAGTTATTCGTAAACTTAGCCTTGCAGGAGGCAGGATGCAAATCAAGCCTTTCCTTGATGCAATGAAGGTTAAGAAGAAAAATAAATACTTTGAGGAAATACAGGAAATCATTAAAAAGGTTGCAGATACTCACACCGAATACCATTCAAATATGAAAATAAGCTACATTACTCTTAAAAGCAATTATCGTCAGAGGTGATCTAAAAGAAAATCTTGAGCTATGACCGTCCTGTCTAACTTTTATTTTCACACAAAATAATTATTTTTTTTATAGATATCTTGATTTGTTAATATTCCCTCGTTTTTTTATGTATTTTATAGCTAAACATTCAAATGTCCCTCTTCAAAGATGAAAATATGGAGGAAAATTATTTTTTTGTGCTAATCACAAACTTTCCAGTGCTTAGTTTGACGATTGGAATTGTGCTTACTATTGTGGGGTCTTGCTTTATGGCATTTGGAAATGCATATATGAAGAAAGGTCTTCATATCCAACAGCAAAAATGTATCAACAATTCTCAAACTAACGTTTATAGTATGGCTTATAATGAAGTTACATGGTGGATAGGTGTTATTTCATATGCTTTTGGGGCAATTGTTCATATTATTGCACTCGGGTTTGCGCCAGCCTCAATTTTAGCGCCAATGAATAGTTTTGGTTTAGTTGCTAATGCATTCGCTGCAGCAACTCTGCTTGATGAACAGTTTGGAATTTTTGAATTGATTTCCACAGTAGGGGTCATTTTTGGAATTTGTCTATGTGCAATTGCATCAGTTATTCCGACCGAAGCCCCAACGACTAAATATTCAGGGATTGAATCTTGGTCAGATCCGTATTATTTAATTTATATAATTTTTTGTTTTATTTGTGCATTGGCTGTCTTGATCGTAATCAATAATGAAGAGGCAAAATACAATGAGCAAAAAGAAATTCAAACAAGAAGGGCAATACTGAAATCTCTGGACGAAGATTCGCTTGGTATCATTCCAACTGGGAAAGTATCTCCAAACAATTCACTAAATTTGAACAATCACGCAAAAATAAAAATTACTCTTCCTAAATATCCTAAATATATAAGTATGTTATATGGTTTTTTGGCAGGTCTAATAGGTGCCCAATGTGTCCTCGAAATAAAAGAAATGGTTGCTTGGGGTGAATTTGCTTTGCAGCATACTAAAGATTGGATGTATAACATACAACCGTACCTCGCATTTATATTTTTCTCCACTTCAACTTGGCTTCAGATGCATTTTCTTAATCTGGGTCTCGCTATGGGAGATGCAACTTTGGTTGTGCCTGCATATTACGTATTTTGGACACTTTTTAGTACTTTTGGAGGGTTCACTAAATTTCACGAATTTGAAGGATTTACATTCATAATGACAATAATATTTTCCTTTGGAATTATTATTACCACATCATTCGTAATCGTGATGTCAATCAGAGAAATTCTAGCATTTAAAAAGGCGGTTGACGAAAGTGTAACTGATAACGATGGGATAACGGAAGAAGTTCCAAAATTAGATGGAATGAAAGGAAATATGCTTGACACTCAGCTCCCCCTTGCAATGGGAGTTCTAACTATGATAAATGCAGGAAAGCTCGCAGGAAAATACTTTATGAATGCGTCTGGTCAACTAAGAAAAACGAGAAGTGCATCTGATTTAATAGGCGAAAAAAGAGGATCTATTGAGATTACAACTAGACAAAAAGATATTTGGACTTTACCAAGCAACGTAAATTATTCAAATGCAAACGACCCTAATTCGTCCACTTATCAGAATTCTGTTTGGAGACCAAAGCCTATTAACGAATTAGTTTTCGAAGATGTCGAATACAAAGAAATACCCTAGAATTATAATTTATTAATGGGAATATTAATATTTTAAAACCGATCAATTTATTTCAAATATAAAATTAAAAACAAAATGGCTATGTATCCACCTCATGTGAAGCATGAATAAATTGATTATTCAACTGAAAGACTCCTGCAGTATCATTAACATCGATAACATTAGAGCTAGCTGCTGATTCAGATGGCATTTTATAGCAATTGCAATAATAAGGATACCCACCAATTGAGCAATGCTCGCATGAAGCGCATTGTGTAACATCTTCTCCAAATACATCGCTATATGTTCCAGGGTTAACAATATTTTGCGTTTGTTGAATAATATTAATTTGGCTGTTCTGTTCTTGACCCATTCCATCCGAAATAAATGAGTGTTGAATCTGTTGTATAGGTGATGAAATTTCAAGCGTAGAATTTGGAGTCGTGATTTCATTCGTAGAAAAAACTTGCCTATATAAAGAGATTGATTGATTTGCAGCGATACCATTTATTATAAATCCACCATTAAAATTTTGCTTGTTTATGGATTCCTCTTCAATTGTCTCATTCTGTAGAATTGAGTTGGTTGCGGAATCCGAAGAAAATGCCAAAGGATTAAAATTGAGGTGAGCTCCTTCATTTATGAAATTCTGTTGAAAATGTGACCTGAAAATTCCATTACCCTGTGAAAAATCCCCATACAAATAATTCTCTTTTAATTGTTTTATATTTGGGTTTTCATTTTCATTTTCTAATGATCCAAGCCAGTTTTTGCTATTTGATTTATTCCCGTATCTATCTGCCTTATTTGCGTCAATGTTATTCATCAGAATCTTATTTTGGCTTATATTGCTGAAGAAGGAAGATGGAATTGGAACTTTTGGAATGAAGGAATTTGGATCCAATGGGCTACTTGCATAAATGCCTCTACTCATATCGTTCAATGATAACCCGCTTTTATTTATTGTTTGAATGCAATCCAAAATCTTTGAATTATAATTATTAAACTGCTTGTTAATAATGCAATCTGCACTTTCTGCAATAGGTGTTGCTGATGCAGTAGATACATCGCCAACAATACAGCCATATCTATTAGAAGTTAGAGTCTCACCATCAATATCATGCCCTGATTCTGAAATGTACTGTTTTGTACATCTTGGAGTTAAAGAATTGCTGTCTGAGTTATAATATTGGTTATTTTGAACCCTTACTATTGGAGAATTTGGAAAAGAATAAGATTTGGATGTCAGATTCTGATCCATACCTTTGCTATAAGCATTCTGAAGTTCATTTGCATCATTCAAAAATTTATCTGAATTTATAACATCCCAATCTTCCATATTTCTCTTGCTCATTTTTCTCTTGTTCTTTTTATTGACTAAGCCAACTCCCCCTTTGCTAAATTCATTTACCGAACCAATCGAATTAGGCTGTTTTTCTAAGTTTTCGCAATGGAAACGTAATTTAAGTGGAAGAGATATTAATCCAGAGTATCCTTTACTCAACTGATTTATCATTTGTACATGACCTGATTTCCCGCAAACTATCAACTTGGACATTACATTACTAAGTAATTCCTCGCATTCAAAGGAATAATTCTGTTTTCTTCTCCATGCCATTTGTATAACTTTTGAGTCATTGATGAATAATATATATCGATCATGAATCCTGCCTTTCAAATCTGAAATTGTAGGGCCGACAAATACTTTATGCGAAGAATAATTTTGTTGGGGGCAAAACGTGGCAGCAAAATAGCCACAAGAAGCCATGAAAACGCCATATGAATCATAAACGTTCTTAGAAATTTGAAATGTGTTTGTCTGAGTATCATGCTCCATAATTTTAAAATGGCCCATTAATTTATCATGCGCCTTACCTTTAAATAAACAGCTTCTGCATGGACAAAACACCCACCTCTTAGGCTGCCCTCTAAAAGTCAAACAAATTATATTCCGTTCATGACTTTCTAGTGCTTTTCCTGTTGTTCTCATTTGAATCGAGTCCATAAAAGCTTTGATTTCGCTACTTTCGCTTATGCATAGCCTTCTTAATACAATAGTTCCAAGTTCATAATTGTTCATTATTGTCTTTCTTTCATCTAAAGTCGTTACTGTAGAGAGTAATCTATCGACATCTTCAG
Organism: Cryptosporidium hominis TU502; assembly: GCF_000006425.1. NCBI lineage: Eukaryota > Apicomplexa > Conoidasida > Eucoccidiorida > Cryptosporidiidae > Cryptosporidium > Cryptosporidium hominis. The sequence continues at coordinate 31,739 of NW_667459.1, forward strand.
GCGATATTAATACGAAATCAGGAACATGTCTTGGCTTCAACTTGCCTCCACGCCTATTGGGATTCACATTTCTATTATACGCGTTGACTTCTGATGAATTGCTTACTATCCCATCTTTTAAGCCATTGTAACCTTGTTTACTTAATTCTACCTCGTTTCGATGTATATTATCCTGGCTTCGAAACCCATTCCTAATTCCAATTATTTGATTCACTGAAATATTTTCATACTCATAAATTATATCACTGTCCACTGAATTACAGTGAAAATCCGACATGTTGATAGACGCAAAATGCGAAAATGTCGAAACTATAATCCAATTATCGCCTAATTTCGTAAAAACGCTTTTGTAATTTAATTCTCTTTCTTTATTGGTTAATTTCTTGTTGCATTATAATTTTAAAAAAATGAGTTAATTTTTATTTATTGTTTTTGTATTTAATTCTATATTTTACTTTATTTTAGACGATATCTTTATTATTTTAATAAATATTTTAAATTATTAGATTTTCCACTTTCGCCACTAGCTAAAGTTATAGATGGTACTCTATACGATACTTAATTATTATTTATTTTGTGGGATAAGCAGCCACCTGACATGCGTGCAGTTGTTCACACAAATGTCGGCAGATAATGATATCTCTATTTTTAGCGGAATCTTGCCTTTAATATCTTTCTAGCACACGTATGTTATTGATGCAAGTTGGCGCCTAACGTGGGGGGCGGTATATTCATGCAAGCATGAATATATGCTAATTACCGGTAAATTACTAAAAAAATTTACATGCAATTTGATGGAATGTCGTTTATTTTAAAAATTCAATTAATGAAAATTTTATCAGACTAAACCCGTAAATATATTAATAATTGTATAAGCTATTTATGTGTTTGCTTCTTTGTAATAGTTTTGTGAAAGATTAAAAATTGTATATAATTGCTTTATATTCTCATTTTATAATCCACAATTAATACCTATAAAAATTAGCGCCCAAATAAATGCACACTAAGTAGACACTAAATGCAAAAATCATGCATGCATCACACATTATTATCTTGTGATGACAAAAATACAAAACTTATTATATCAATAACTTTTGGGTGCAAGGACTTATGATAATAATATATTAATCAATAGGATTTGAGTGTCTATATCCAATAGTTGTATTAGAGGTACATTGTGGTCTATGAAAATAGATTAAAACAATATTACAAAATATATATATTCCATTAAAAAAATATGCGTATATACAATATATATATTTAAATAAATATCTTTGGAAGACTTTCATACAATAAACGTGGACACTCATAACATTTATTAAAACTTTTTATCTTGCAAATTCAATGCTATATTAGATGAAAAAAATTTATTAAGTTATTTAAAAGAATCATCAATATCTGAATCACTGGGACAAAATTATTATTACAACTACTTTTTAACAAGTTCAGGTATTTATTAAGATAGTTCTCAGTGAAATTATTTAAAACAAAGCCGTTTAATAAGTTGTAAAAATGTTTGAAATTAAAAAAACGCCAATAATTGAAATTAAAGAGACGGATACAAGTGAGTCAATTGATAAAATAAAGGAATTATCTTTTAAACGTAATCAGCTTATGCATGGAATAGTTTCAAATCCAGGAATGCAAAATAATCTCAGAATGAATACAAATAATGGAACTACGATTATACGTAAACCTTATGCATCGAAAACTCCAGTTCATAGGCAGAAACCACGTCATGTACCTTCATTCTGTAGTTTTGCTGACTCTATGAATATAAGTTTTGAAAAAGAATTGTTCGAAAAAGTTTCTAATGAGACTGAAAGAAATGTTATCATTTCTCATTATGAGCCCGGAACTATTGGATTAAGAAGGTATGCTGTTACACATCAAGATGAAGTCGATGGTTATATTTTTGACTTTAGTAAGCGTAGCACTAGATTATCTAACGACACAATGGATCGAACAGTTATTACCGTTGGCTTTACAGGTAGAAAGAAAAGGTGGACTCTTTGTCCTTCTTGTGACTGTATCCCAAAAGCTGACAAAAGAGAAAAAATTGTTGGGCAATGGAAAATATTATACCTACCACCGAAAGGTGGTAATTTAATGGTTCCAAGGTGTGTTTACGAAGCATATGGTGATGTTGTAGATGATTGTAATTATTTTGCTGCAACTTTATGCCCTCAACAGACTTATTGTGCTAAGCATAGCAATCAAACAAGTTTTTTAAATAGGAACTGGCATTATTCTTATCGCCATCAGTTTGCACTTCAAGATTACGTAGTTTTCTGTGATCATTTACAATCAGTTAGGCTTGTTTGGAAACTGCAAGTATCAAAAGATCATGAATTAAATGACGTTACAGCTGAGATGGCCGAAAAAACTTTAATCACTGTCATGCAAAGATTTCTAGAATATGCACGAACAAACGGAACACATAACTTTTTTTTGTCAGCTCCTAGTCTGAAGTATAATAATAGAAACGATAATTCAGAAGAATCAACACCATTAAATAAAACTTCTGTTTTTGACAAGGATGAAAGATGTCATCTTGAGCAGCTTCAGTCATGTAGCTCATCTGAGTCACTATCATCACAGTTAGATTTAAGCAAAATTCAATTACAGTTCGCTTCACAAATAAATTCGCAGGTACCGATTTCACAATTCATGATACAGCAAAATTCTCCGGTTACTTTCAACCCAGTAATTAGTTCTTTAGCGCAGCAACAATCATATCTTCATGACTTTATAAACTATCTAGATAATACTAAGAAGCTTGATACAAGCCTTACCATTGAAAGGTTAAAAGCCTTTAATATGCTTTCATCCTCCCAAAATACAACATCTATTCAAATGTCAGATAACTTGAGTAATTGCTCGAGCTCTGGAACAACTCCTATATCTATTGATTGCAGTGACACTCCAACTATGGCGCATGCAAGAATGGTTAAAGCAACAATTAACAATTGTGAAGATAATGGAGGCACTCATAAAAACAGTATAGTTAATGTTGACATGGAGTCTCAAATTATTACCGGTGATAAAAATAGCGCTAAAAGTCAAAATCTACAACAAGATTTAATTGAATCTTTGAGAAATAGCTCATTAATAGGGAGTTCAATACAAAACATTTGTGGAATTAATCAATCAATTGCTCTTGGAAACTTTTCTCAAGTACAGCTTCCTACAATTTTGCACCCAACTGGAACATCAAGTCCATATTTAATACTCAATACTAACTCATCTATGTATCCATATTATATCCCATTAAATCATATGGGCTCATACGAAACACAAAGTTTATTAAATAACTCTGGAATTATTAATAAGCAAAAAAACGACTCAAATTTAACCCTTTTCCCTTTAAATTCTCAAATTCACTCAGAAATGGCTGTTCCGTTTGGAATTTCTCCAGGTGTATGTCAATCAAATAATGCTAATGCTAATTTGAGTAAAAACAATTCTCAAAATTCTGTATTTTCAAATGAATTAAAGTTTGTTCCGCAATTGAATTGTGTTGCACAAAATACAACCCTGCTACCTGAGAACGAGAAAATAATACAAATAAAAACATCAAACCCAATTAATACAACTACAATATTAAAAAATGGGGATAATTAAAGTGTAGCTCAATAGGGGAATCCAAAAGGGAAGTATTAAATTTTTTAGCATTTTTAGACATGCAAAATAATAATTTAATTATAGATATCCTTCATAAACTTTAAAAATATCTTGTATAGGCTTTGAAAAAATAATTTTTGTGTTATCTTTGTAAAGACAATTCTCAGCAAGCATAGATTCCAAAATTAATTCAATCTCGCAGGAGCTAAAGAAAGAGAAACGCGAGGTGAATTCTGACAAATTAAATATTGGCGATCTGTGAATTAATGAAGAGATGAAATAAATCAATAATCCGCAAAGTGGCAAATTTATTTGTCCATCAACAGAAACAAAACAATTGATTTGTGGTCTATTCAAGTAAATTTCTGGAGGTACAATAAAATTTAATTCAAAAACTTCAAATAGAGATTTTTTAATATTGCTAACGATCAAATTTAACTCTTTTTCGTTAAATAATTGTAAAACGACTTCATTCGACCAAAGTAGCCATATTCTTGTTGGAACATTAATTGGTATTAAGATATTTCCATTATTTTTCGTTAATTTATTATCATTATTATTAAGATTATCAATGTTAAATTCAATTAACTTATTATTTATAGAACAAAATAATGAAAATAACCAATTTCCTTCTGTCGGTATTCTTATACATATTCTAAGTATTTCCAATAAATAAATAATATGATAAATAATAGGTAACCTAAATTCATAGAAAAGAATTCCCGAATCAACAAATTTTGACCCTATTATTAATAATTCAGAAATTAAATCAGAAAATTTTAAAAAAAATATCTCTTCAATTTCGTTTATTGTTAACCAGGGACTGTTCTTCAATGTATATATAATAATTGAAATTGATTTCATTATTAGATTATGCTCATTTGAGCTGGAGTCAATTATAAATCTCGAAACAGCTTTAATAATTTTAAAAATTGGGTCAATGGTCTCTCTACTTGAATTTTTTAGTTTTGTTTCAGAAAAATTCAATAGAATCTCAGAAATTGAAAAAATAGAAGGCAATTTGCTAAATTCCAAGGGATCAGAATCCATTGCACCTAAAAATGGAATATTTATTAATGAGTATTCTACTTCCATGAAATTGGGGAGATACTTGTTGCTAGTATGCTTATTTAAATAAATTGCTGTAATGTTGGATATTTTTGGGTTTTTATTATTGCTATCTTCAAAATATTCTGAATTTCCGAGATTATCTGTCTTGTTCGAAATCGCTTCATCCTCTTTTGTAACATTCAGATTCATTTTATTTTTTAAAAATTGAGAATCTACCATCGACTTTTCAGTATTCAGATTCAATTCCTCAGAGAAATCTTCAAGTGAATTCTGTTGATCAACTACCTCATTTAATAATCTGAATAATTCTTCATCGTTTTTATTTGATACCTTTTCATAAAAATTGTGATCATTCCATTCTATTTCTAAAGTACAATTATTCTCTATCAAGTTATTTAAATGATTTAACACAAATGCTCCATTGGTATTTTGAGCGTTAACATTAAATTTTGTACCTTTTGAATAATTAATCTGTAGGAAAGCAAAGCAAAGATTAAAAATTTCACGCCAAACAATTGTCTTGCCAAAGCAGTTTAGTAACATTCTCCTAGTTGGTGCAAACCTATTTGAATAATTATGGAGGGATTCTTCAAATTTTGATAAATCTGAATTACGATGAATCTGTTTCAAAATATTTTTGTTAATAGAGTCCTCAAAGTACTTTTTAATTTGTTCTTCGGTTAATATATTATGATTAGCTAACCTAAAAATTGGCTTAAGCATTATTTTTTTTTGTGTAAGCAACTCTGATTTAATAAGATTAATAACAAGTAAATAATCTATTTTTGAAAATGAAATATTTGAATCTTTACCACCAGAACTATAGAAATTATGATATTCATTATTTACTGAATAATTTAATAGAGGTATGATGTTAGAAGCTATTATAGATGAGTTTGATTCTTTGGTAGCAAATACTCTCCACCTATTAGAAAATGAATTAACTTCTAGTAAATGACTCCAACAAATCCTTTGTTTTTCTTTCAATTTTATTGCTTCCAGCAACTTTGAGTTCAAAGGGTAAATTGTTTTTAAACAAGAAAAAATAAATTCAATAATATAAATTGAGTTGTTTCCTGATATTACACTTATTTCTTGGATCAATGACTTAATTCGCAAAAACTGAAGGCTAAATAAATTACCTTCAATTTTTTTTTCTTTGCAAAACGAAAGTATTCTAAATAAGTAATTGTTAGAGACTAATTTTTTATTCTTCATATTTACTTTATTATTGATAAATAGTATAATGTATAGCAAAATTATATCTTCCTTACTTAATCTCAAGAATGCTCTGAGTAATTCAATCTTATCTGTTCTTTCAATCTCATTGCAATTATTATCAGTTTCTTTTGTTTCCAACAAATGTTTTAGCGTATTTGGAATATAATTTTCACTAAGTATTTGAGTTCTAATTGTAGAATTAAAGTTAATATTTTTATTTTTGGAGATCAATGAATTGTCTTTTTTTATAGTATACATCGAAGAGTTTGTAATCGAGTAAATATTGTGAATTGTCTTATAATGAGAAATCATTGCTGGATGTGTTGAATATAAAGCATGGCATATATGACATTGATAACGGGGATCACGAATTGGATGAAAACTAATTCTTTTAGTAGAGTCTGGATTATTTGAAAAATTGAATTCTTCTAATGACAACGAATCAACAACACGTATTAAGTATTTCAATGTTGTTAAAGGGCTTATTGCCAGCTCATTGGAAATATTTTTTATTTCTGGTGAGGCTAATGATAATACAATATGAGTTTTATCTTTCGGTTCATCGAATGTATTTGATGAATTTGCATTGTCAGATAACAATTGTCTAGCGTACTTTTCCAGCTGGTTTCTTATATTTATTGATAATAATGGATTAATTTTCCAATTTCTTTTCAACAATATGTCTGGGAAAACTGCAATATAGTTATATGGTTTAAACTCTATAATATAGTTATGTGTATCAATAGACTCCCTGTTTAAAATTGCCCAAAATTGTTCAAATTGATCATTATTTTTTAAACTATATGAAACATTTGTATGTTTAATGTATTCAGTTAGCCTCTCTATTTCATTCTTCCCAGCATCAATAAGAATAGGAATCTTCAAGTTATATTCCAATTTCCATATTGGCGATGATATTGGAACGCTCTCTATATTCATTTGATTAATATTTGAAATTTTAAAATTAGATTTATCAATTTCTTTAGAATCGTCTATCGAAAAATTAATGAAATTAAGTTTGCAAAGTAGAAATAAAAGTTTGTATAAGACAGCTATTGCTTTCCTACCTTTCACATAATTCTTCATGTGTTTTTTTTTCCCATATCCAAAAAAGTTTTTTTTTGGATAATTCCTTGTAAGTGTTTCATAAAGATTGGATGGAAGTTCTTTTATACGTGTATTTTGACCAAATTTGAAAGTCTCACTAGTGCCATATAGCAGGTATTCTTCAATAAATCTTGATCTATGTCCAAATCCTATTACTCTAAGAAATGTATCTATTGTCATATTGTCTAGAATTTCTTTAGAAGACAGCAAATCACATTTAAATCCACCTTCTTTGCATAAAAAAAGCAAGTGATGATGTAAAATCTTTAAACGTATCATAATTGGAAATACAAATCCATAGTGCGCAAGAATTTTTTGGCTAAAAGATAAAAATCCTAGTTTTCCTTGGCTTGACTGAATTTTTATTCCACCCTTAGATAAATTTGAAAATCCAAGGCTAATTCTTTTTGAAGGATCAAAACTTATTTTTTTATTAAACTCTGTCCCAGGAATATCGAGTTTTGAATCAGAATTGTTTATTTTAGAACTCAAATCATTCACGGAATTATCATCTCCATTAATTTCTATGTTTAACGATGCAACCATAAAATCTGGGGTATTTAACATAACTGTAGCATCTCCTATTTTATTTGTTAGTAATCTCGGTATATTTGCTTGATTCGGATCGTCACATATTGCTTTTGTACCAATTTGAGACAAAATAGCGTTAGAAGAATGATTTGATTGATTAATAACCGAAACTTCTTTTTGTTTGTTTGGGGATAACGAATTGGATGCATCAATTATTGCAGCAACCTGTGAAAGTTCCTTTTTCCTTCTTTCAATTGCAGATTTAGTTGTAGATGATCTTTTGTTTTTTAATTCAGTAGCTTTTAAATCCCTCGCTTCGTCTTCTTTGTAACATTTCAAGGAAAAAAAAATCGTGACTTCTCCGGAAGAAGATAATGCATTATTATTTTTGCATGGAATAATGCTTGATTCCTTCGAATACTCATCTAATTCCAAAATTTTAGATAATATTCTTTTAATAGTTTTTCTGTCAGGTCCGTTTTGAGTATTTTCAGCTTCTGAAAAAAGCTTCGCAATTTCAGGGATCGTAAGAATTTTTGACTCATCTATCCATTTTTTCATTAGGACTAGTCTTTTGACAAATTGTTCAGTAACCCCGGATAATTCCATTTTTTTATCTGGAAAAGCCTCACTAAACATTATTGCAATATTTTTTATTTCAGATTTTACGTCTACTTTATTTTTATCATAATTATCCAGATCTATAGTAAATTTGTCAGTTTTATTATTTGTTACTGTCTTCAAAGAGAAGATAATATTATTAAAATAATATCTATACATGAATGTCCGATTATACCTTTGCGGAATCTTATTAATTATCTTTATTTTGCACAAATCTGATAGCAGTTTTCCGAGCCTTTTCATGCTTATACCAAATACTTTTACTATATCTAGAGAGACTAAACCAACTCTTCCGCTGGCTCTTATTAACCATAAGACTTGCGCTGCCTCGGTAATTTCAAATATTTTATTTCCAGTGGAAACTTGAGTTTCTTCTTGATATAAGTCATGAAAAAAACCATTATTTGTATTAGCTTTATCTTCATTATTCAGGTTATTTCTTTGACAATTAGAGTCTTCATTATTGGTAATATTTAATTCAGAAACATGAGTCTCTGCCTTAACAGTAATTTCAGACGATAAGTCAATGGTTGTAGATGGAAAGGCATCCTTTAAGCACAGACAAGGAGAGTATGATTTAGTTAGTGGATGCCATGCGAATACTCTTCTAACATTTTTCGTTAATAAAAAATCTCTCAATTTGTTAAAAACCTTATTGGCAGTTCTCTGTGAGCAGATTAGGTGATCTGCTGAATTCTCGTCATGAACGATCATAAATCCTGCGCAAAGAGCTCTAATATCTTTTTCCCATGCTATTTTTCCAGGCGCTTTATATTCTAAAATTCTTACAATCTCAGTGCTCAGGGGTTGAATGTGTTGATACCAAATTAACTGGGAAATTTCTCTAGGAATAAGATTAATGTCAAAGAACCGAGTTAACCAAATAATTGCAGAAAGATGACCTCCTGAAGATGAGTTTGAGTCCTCATTGGGAAATAATCTTTTTTTATGATTTGTCGGCATTGGAATAGAGAACCTAACAATATTGTCGTACTTATATAGATACTTGAGGTGTTGAAACACCATTTTGGGATCCATTTTAAGTAATCTTGAAATTTCATATTGCCAACACCCATTAAATCCTTTACTTGCAATTGCCATATATACAGAAAGCCTTCCTTCAACTTCAGATATATTTGAGAAAATATTCAAGTCTAATATATGATTCTTTATACAATCATTTGCTTCAAACAGTAGATTTTCTGAAGAATAATAATCTGTACCATTCTTGAAAGAATGCACAATTCCATTTAATTTATCCTTTACAAAGGTGTGTTTGTGGGAAGCAATTATTTCTATTATTTTTCCTTTATAAGAAGGATTTCTAAACAAAAATGCAAAATTTCTATATGGCCCACTTAATATTCTCGAAATAACTTTAATAAATAACTCATCGATAGAGCTTCCACTCCAGCCGAGAAATGATAGCTCTTCAAGTGTAATTCTTGAAAAAATTACATCCATTAGTTTACAATAATTATTGACAGGATAACAAATATGTTCGCGCGTAAAATAGCATGATGAAATTTGTGAATTAGTAAATATTATGGGATTTGTTCAATTATGGATGCAAATATACTAGAAATGATTGATTTAGAAGAGCTGATTATGATTGAGGGCAGATTAAAAAATAGTATTCTTGATTTAAATAAGTTGGTATTCGAACTTTACAACGAAAATTGTAGAATATTACAGCATAATTTAGAACTAAATAGTTTGAAAAACAAGTCTTCAAATGCTAGAGAAAGAATGGGAAAATTACTTAAAAACGCATTTTTTCCTAAATTTAATAAACTGGAGGAATTTGATTCATTATCGTTGACATATAATTCTAAAAATGATGTTTGTTTATCAAAGTACGATAAAAATGATAAAGCGTTATTCAATCATTGTGAGGAAACAAAAAACTTTATAGGTAAAAAACCTGATTTAAATAATCATTTTAAACAATCAAAAGTGATGAAATATGGTCAAAATCCTCCTCTATTTAAAGAAGTTCAGTCTTCTGATAATCATACTAGCCAAGATTCCAATCAATGCGATCTGAATCCTGAATCTAGTTCAAAAAATAACGAGGGGCAAGCCGTAAATGTCGAATATGGTGATGTGACAAAGCACGTAATAAACTTGTTAATAAATGAAAACAATTACGTCAAGATTCAGTTTTCTGAGTTTGAAAATGATCAAATTAGAGAAGATTTTGCAAAAGAAATAATTAAAAGTATTGGTCTGAAGCCAATATATTTTGATTGCATAAAAAATTTATTAAAACATATTGAAAGTAAGAGCGAACATGTTGAAAACTTAATTGATATTGCAAATTTAGATCCATGGGAAAATGATCATAAATTCCTCAAGAACTAGTTATTGATTCCGCTTTTATTTTAATGCGGTAATTAGTACCGCACTAAATGTAGACGCGCATAAAGCAATGTCTGTCTCTGAATAATAATTGTAACATAGTTTGACACCATTTGCTGAGACTCTAGTAAATTCAGAATAAATAAAAACTTGGATTATTCACCCTAATTTTTATCTAACAGAAAATGATGAAAGAGAAGATTGTGATTGATTGCCGTGGCTCATTATTGGGGCGTTTAGCATCTGTGATCGCGAAGGAATTATTAAACGGCCAGAAAATAGTCGCAGTAAGATGCGAAGGAATAAATATATCGGGATCACTCTATAGAAACCGTATGAAGTACCAAGACTTTTTACGTAAACGAATGAACACAAATCCAAGAAAGGGACCTTTCCATCATCGTGCTCCTTCGAAGATTCTATTTAGAGCTGTTCGCGGAATGATACCACATAAGACTCCAAGAGGTGCTGCTGCACTAGCTAGGTTAACTACAATAGATGGCTGTCCTGCTCCCTTTGACAAAGTTAAGCGTGTCGTTGTTCCATCATCACTTCGTGTATTGCGTTTAAAACCCCAGAGAAAGTACACTACGCTTGGAACATTGTCATCTTTAGTTGGGTACAACAAATGTAAGACTATTAATGCATTAGAGGAAAAGAGAAAGGAGAGATCTCATGCGTTCTTTGTTAAGAAGGTTGCCAAAGATAAGGCTCTAAGAGCTGCCCAAAAATCCGTATTTAGCAAATTATCTACTGAGGAACAGACGATCTTAAGATTGGCAGGTCAAAACTAAGAAGCCTTCTTTAGCTTGTTAAGTCTGCCGAGATCTGCTTCAATATACGGATGAAACGAGGTACAATCATATAGGTTTATCTTGTTACTTTATAATTACATTTTAGGCAGATATTGGTTTTAATTGTAGTTGGTCATTCGGACTGCCGTTGCAGTTAACCATTAAGATAGAGTTGCTAGGTAATACAGTTTTCATAAGTTTCTTTGCTTAATTCGATATAATGCCTGTGGTATTACTTACTGCTTTTTTTTTTTTTTTTGATTTGCCCTCTCAATTTCCCTCTCAATTTCCCTCTCAATTGCCATGTGTTTTGTCGGCGGTAAATACCTTATCCTAAAATTAATATAACACACATTAATGTAATGATATGGATGCTCGATTAGTTATTTCATGTGGCTCACAAGTTTCAAAGTTCCAGAGGGAGCAAAAAAAATACTAAATGAAGGTATGGTTGATGAAATTACATCTTATTTGCCTATTGTTCTAGCTCTCAGAAGGTGGCAACTTTCATTCTGTTCAAAGCTACATGGGGTATCTTTTGGTTCTTTTTATAGAAGAGTTTCAAATAAAGGTCCAAGCATCTTAGTTGTGCGTGATACCAACGGCGTTGTATTCGGTGCATTTATTTCCGAGTCAATAAGAAATTCAACTAATTATTATGGAACAGGTGAGATGTTTGTTTTTACATACAAGCAACTATCTGCTATTGATACAAAAAACCCAACAGAAAAAACCGAATTTAACTATTTAGAACCAAGTAAAAGTAATTGCGACCTCAGGACATCGATGAAAGATTGCTTTACAGAATTTGCAGTTAGTGAATATAGACTTGCACGAGAAGAAAGCAACTTTAGAAAAAATGGAGACAATATAAAGGAATCATCAAAATCTATTTCACGAATAAGCGTTTTTCCATGGAGTGGCAAAAATTGCTTTTACATATATACTGATAACTCAAGGATTGCAATAGGAGGTGGTGGCTCATATTCATTAACAATCGATGGAGAGTTTTTTAGAGGTTGGTCATCTCCATGTTCAACATATGATTCTCCAACTCTATCAAGCCACGAGGACTTCCTTGTTAATGCATTCCAGGTCTGGACATTAGTGGATGATTATCAATAAAACTTAAATTACTAACTGAAAATAACTATGGTTTAACGTTACTTAATTTTGGGAAAGGATCATTAACAGAAAATACTATCACTTGATGCTCCCAAGAAATGTAGCCTTTAATATAACCTAATTTTATTAGGTTTGCACAAATACATGCCATTTCCTGTTGGTCAAATAATTCATCTGACTGCCACTTGAAGCCTGCATCAAAAACAGAAAATGTGAGTTTATTTGGATCGCCTTTAAGATTTTTACGACACCAATTGCGAATTCTCCTCATTAAATTCCTATATAAAATAAACTTAACTTTTTCAATGCAAAGTATAGTTCCATGATTTATAAATAACGATGAGTATTTTTCAATTGCAGCGTCAAATCGTTTAATATTACCTTGTAATATAGCTTTTGATATCTCAAAATAGTGTTCTAGGTTGTACTTTTTAAGCAGTGAAATATTAGGGATAAATCCTAACCTAAATTTTACAGGTATCAAACATTCAAGTATATTTCTTTTTAATTGATTGTTCTTTCCGCTGTTTCCAAATGCCCAGATTAGTTGTTCTTCAGCAAGAACAAATCTATCTTGTTGCATATACAATTTCCCTAGAAAATAACAAAATAATACCATTGGGCCTTTTGGAACTCTATTCCGATTAATATTGGATGATTCTATATGTTTTAAAAATGTTGAAGCCATTTGCATATTTCTTAATTGCATGCAACACTTAATGCTTTCAGTCATCAAAATTACATACCCAGCTTGTCTATCATCGTCACCTCTAAATTTCCCAATTTGCTGCCTGATCGAATTTAGGACTGAAATTTGATATTTATTTTGATAATCTTCATTTTCGTCATCATCTAAATCTCCAGAATTAAGCATCGTATCTGCCATAATACCTATCTTTGATATTAATATGCACGTTGATGATAATACTGGAACCACCCAGTGACAGGGAAATGCTTCTTGGTCTCGATATATTTCAATCCAAGAATTCAGAATTACAGTCCCATTAATAAGAATATTGGCCCATTGGCAATTTTTTTTCATTAATTCCTTATATAATTCTAAAAAGTTTTCGATAATTACTGAAAGAGACCCAGAAAATAGATTTTTTTTATTTTGGAAATATTTTTGGGTGAGCAGTTTGATGTCCTGGGTATAAAAAGAACAGAGATCGCCTTTAATAGTATTTCTAAAATTCCTCAAATTAAATAGGTTCGACAGATTTCTCCCATCTCTATTTGAAACAGATAAATGTACAGATGCGATCCACTCCAGGATGTTCTTATATTCATTTGAAGAAACCATTCTTTGACATCTTAACTATTATCAAGAACTGGCGCACTACCTAGAGACCTTTTTTTCCAAACTAAAAGCAAAAATACTTATTGATGCAGAACTAATAATTTTAACCTTAGCCAGATTGTAATACATATATAATAATAATACATATGAATATTTATAAACGTAAATAAGAAATTGAATACGATTGTAATCGCATTTTAGCGTTGATTTGAATAGAGGTTACTACTCTAATTTCAAAAATAAGTGTATTATTAATGAGCAAAACCCATATAAACTAACCAAAATGCAGAGGTCGAAATTAAAAATGTAATAGAGTTAGAAAAACAAAATAGTGACACTTTACTTTTTTACGATTTAAAAATTACTCATGCAATTTACTGTATTGCGGTATTGAGTGCGCGCCTAATGTCTAATTTGTCCACATGAAACAAAATAATCTGCTCATTATATCATCTGATAAAGTTCATTTGTATTGAGCTTAACGAAGAAATATCTTTTTAACCAAGACTGCTTATATTTTTAATATTGCTAATTATGGATGGCGCAACCTCATCAGGTAAAATAGGTGGTAAAGTTGGTGGCAAGGTTGGTGGAAAAGGAAAAGCAGGTTCTGGTAAGGGAAGTAAGAAGCAACCGACTTCCAGAGCAGCTCGTGCAGGGCTTCAGTTTCCAGTCGGCCGTATTCAACGTATGCTAAAGCATCGTATTCCAGGAGATTGTCGTGTAGGTTCAACTGCCTCTGTTTACGCAGCTGCAATTTTGGAATACTTGACCGCTGAAGTACTCGAATTGGCTGGTAATGCTTCAAAGGATCTTAAAGTCAAGCGTATTACGCCTAGACATCTTCAACTTGCCATTAGAGGTGACGAAGAGCTGGATTCCCTTATTAAGGCCACAATTGCAGGTGGTGGTGTAATACCTCACATAGAAAAGTCTCTTATGGGTAAGGCTTTAATAGGGAAAAAAGGTAAAAAGGGTAATATGAGTCCATGAAGTTTATTATTACATTCATCGGTCAATTTAATGTGAGAGAATGAACTTTTAGATATTTATTCTAATTAGTTTGTTCCTAGGTTAGTTTGCAATAATGCGTGACTCTTCCAATCCTAGAAAAAGTATTAATTATCTATTTTAAGAGTGATAAATTATACTTTGTTTTGTTTTCTTTGCATAACACCGTAGTTATGAACTCTCGCAGTGTTTACATCCATAATGGTTATTTGTTCCCTAATGAAATCTAAGGAATCCTGGTATAGTTTTATCGTGTTTTTAGCTGTAGAAAGATTACTCTTTAACACTTCAATTGCTTCTTCCAATGGATATTCTAATATCGTATTTGCCTAAAAGGAGTTAAATAATCAAATAATTCTTTAATAACTTACACCTAGCCAAAGGTAAATTGTATTTGACGGAGGAGAAGAACATTTTGCAAATAAATTGTCAGAAACAGGAAAGTATAATTCGTTTTTATTCAAGTTATTCTCCTAAATTAATATTAATGTTCTAGATTTTTAAACAATTAACGTACCAGCAATTTTTTTCTTTGAAAAACCGATTCTATTGCCAATTCAATATCTGGAATCTTGGCAATAAGAGATTCTTGTTGAGTCTTTATTGAACTTTCCATTATTTTATATTTTCTATTAAGTAACTGAATATTTTCTAATATACCATAAACTGGTCTATCGCCAACAAATTCTTCTATTGATGAAATAAATAGAGCCTTAGGGACATTTCCTGGCCCAACTTCTTCTTTAATTATAAGATCAGAAATCATATTATTCAAAAGCCAGCAATTAATGACTAATAATAAAATATAGAAATTATTAGAGCGCTAATATCTTCTCACAAAATGATTTCTGGAATAATCACTGGAAGAAGTAAAGTTATCTCTTTATTTATTCAGTGCATGCTTCTTGTAAAAGTAAGTTATCCCTGTTAGACAATTAAACCATTTTATTTTTGCTAGGTGACAAGTGTAAAAGATGCAAATAATTTCCTAAATGTATTAAATGTAAGTAACAATATTTATCATAAAAATCTCATCAGTATTAGGAGAACTCAAGAGGAGATTTTGAAAATATTTTTGAATTGGTCAATGCCTGCAATGATGAATTATCTTCGCTTTTATTAGAAGTTGTATTCACTAAGGGAGATAACGAAAACGACTTCATTGGTCTAAGGAGCAACGTTCATTCTAATGTTGAAAGCATAGAAAGCATAAGCAAAGAAAAGTTTGGATTTCTAAATCTTGGACTTAAGAAAATTAAAGATTATAATGAAATAAAAGGTATGTAAATTTTACATAATTTGGATTGGTATTAATAGGTATGACAGATATTTTAAAACTAATAACTGAGAAAGGTAAGTAAATATTAAATCGTGTCAATCTTCTGACTTTTTCAAAAGATTACCCCATTCCATTTGAGGAAATCTGCTCGCAAAAGTCCTTTGAAAATTGTTCCATAGAAGAAAGTAAGTTTAATATTAATTATTAAATTGATTTACGATAAAACATTCAGTAGAAAAAACTATCTCTTTTCTTGAAGATGAAAAATGGATAATTAAAACTAAGGAAGGTATAATAGAAGGTCCAAGGGCATATGTGGAACTATTGATTAATGAGCAATTTAATACAAAATAAGCGAATATAATCATCCAAATAAAAATGCGGTAATTTAGAAACAAAAATTAGACGCATTTAAATGCAAAGATTTTGTTTGTAAGAATGAATAATTCTTATACATATCCTCTTGGAATAAGTTCTTCAGATCTACAGATTTCAAAAAAACATAATATTTTTGGCGAGCCACCGCCAGACTATGTTCCTGGAAAAGGCCGTGGTGCTATTGGGTTTGCAAGCGGAGTCAGTAGAGATGATCAAACAATTACAATTGAGGCTGATGTTGGTGATTATTCTGATACCAAATTTGATAAATTTTCTGGCTTTAATGAACATCTATTCAATGATATTAAATACGATGATGATGATCTGCAAGCAGATTCAATATATGAAATGATTGAAGAGAAATTATCTATCAGAAGAAAAAAACAAAAAGAAAGGAAACTTAGAGAGGAAATTCTTAAGGTAAGAGAACATAGGCCGACTTTACAAGAGCAGTTTTCAGGTCTTAAGAAATCTTTGGGGGACGTAAAAATTGAAGAATGGGATCAAATTCCTGAGCCAGGGGACTATTATATTAAGAACAAGAAACCAAAACTTTTCTTGCCCGTACCAGATGAAATTGTACAATCTTCACATAAGAACTTGTTTGAAGCTCTAACCCAAAAAGACTGTTCTAATTCAGAATTAAACACTGAACTTACTACTGAATTGAATGAACTTGGAACAGCTAAGGGTAATATCCTTTCTTTGAAATTAGATGAGGCAATGGGCAGCGTTTCTGGACAATCTGTTATTGACCCATCAAAATATCTCAGTTCTTTAAACACAGCTGGTATTAAATTAAATGGAGATCTATCTGATATTAAAAAAGCAAGACTATTACTTAAATCAGTAGTAAATACAAACCCTAAACATTCTCCAGGTTGGATAGCTGCAGCCAGATTCGAAGAGTTCGTAGGTAGAATTTCCCATGCAAGAGAAATTATTGCAAAAGGTTGTGAAATGTGTCCAAAGAATGAAGATATTTGGCTGGAGGCTATTAGATTAGGAAAGCCAGAACAAATAGACAAAATAATTGTGAAATCAATAAAATTTATCCCAAACTCAACTAAAGTTTGGATGGTGGCAGCTAATAGAGAGACAAATAAAAATAAAAAGTTACTAATAATTAAAAAAGCTCTTGAATTTATTCCAAATTCAATTAAACTTTGGAAAGAAGCAATATCACTTGTTGATAATGAATCTGAAAAAACTCTATTATCAAAGGCTGTAAAGTGTGTACCTCAATCTGAGGAGCTTTGGCTAAGATATGCAAGATTAAGCGAATACTGCGATGCGCAAAAGATACTGAATGAAGCAAGAAAAGTATTGCCTACATTTCCTGGTATTTGGGTAGAAGCAGCAAAGTTAGAAGAGCGAAATGGAAAAGTTGAGAAAGTTGACTTAATTGTTAAACGCTGTATTTCAAATTTATCCGCTAAAAGATTTGTACACTCAAGAGATGATTGGTTAAATAGGGCAGGGGAATGCGAAAAAGAGGGTTATTCAAATACATGTATTTCAATAATAAAAAATACATGGAATCTTGGAATTGATGATGACGTAGTTAATGATCAAGTTTTTTCCTATATAGATAACTTCATAAAATCAAATAATATAATATCTGCACGTGCTATGTTTGAATCATCTGCAGATATGTTTAAGTCAAAGGAATATTTTTGGATAAAATGGGCTAATTTTGAAGAAAAGTATGGTAATTTTGAAAAGGTAGATCATGTTTTACAAAAATCACTTAAGAATTGTCCGGAAAAACAAATACTTTGGTTGAAAGCCGCACAAAATCAATCAGCAAATGGGAATGCCGAAATTGCACGATTAATTCTGTCGAAAGGATATTCTTCGAGCTTAAACGATAAAGAAGAAATAGTATTAGAGGCAGCAAGATTAGAACTATCTCAGGGTGAAATAGAACGTGCCAGGATTATTCTAGAAAGAGAAAGAACTAACTCTCCATCGGTACAAATTTGGGTTGAATCAATCAAGCTAGAAAATGACCAAAAAAACTATGACTTGTGTATACTCTATTGCTCTGAGTCTGTGAAAGAATACCCAAGCTCTCCAAATTTATGGCTTTTATACGGATTTATTTATCGAAAAGCCTTTCCTGATCGGGTCAATGAAACCTTGAAAATATACGAAGAAGGATTAAACTTTTGCAGCGATTCAATGGAATTGTGGTTTTCTACTATTGAATTATTAATGCTTTTGCAAAATTGGAAGAAAGCTAGAACATTTCTAGATTTGGCCCGTTCAAAAAACAAAAATCAACCAGAATTGTGGATGCAAACAATTAAATTGGAAAAAAATGCAGGCAACAATGAGTTTATCCCACAAATTTTATCTAAAGCATTAAAAGAATGCCCAAAATCTGGATTGTTATACGCAGAAAGCATTTTCACTGAACAAAAGCAAAAACAAAAATCCAAATCTTTAATTGCTTTAGAACAGTGTGGAAATGATCCTTATGTATTGGTTGCTATTGCAATATCATTTTGGAAAGAAAATGATTTCCATAAGTCAAGAAAATGGTTCAAAAGTGCACTGGAAATTGATAAAAAGATAGGTGATACATGGATACATTATATTGCATTTGAGTTGTTAAATGGGGATTTTCAATCTCAAAGAGACGCTTTAAATGACTTTATTAATGCTGCTCCAAATAAAGGGTTTGAATGGAACAATATTAGGAGAACTCATTTTTTCTGGGATCAGAAAAGCAATAAGATATTAATCATTTGTCTAGAGTTAATATATGGCATTGAAAAATCTTTTATTGTTTCAAATGAAATCAAACAACTTTTAGGATTAATTTAATTAATTTTTATATTTTTAAATTTTTATATAAATGTGGTAAATTCCAAACCTGTATTTTTTTTTTTTTTGCATCTTTAAAAAAGGTTAGGGTAAATTACAAAATAGTATTTTAGGTTTAAAATCATCTTAAATCAATTGCTTCAAAGAAAGTAATTATTTTTAGATAAAGATCAAGGTAGCAAGCCTGATTATTGAATTATTTAGTTTCTATAGCTTTTCTATACGCATGCAAAAAGCAAGTGAGCGAAGTAAATTATTTGATTTTTATGAACAAATCTTTATAAATAATAATTTATATAGTGAAAAAAAAACTTCAAATTCGGCAAATATTTTGAATCTTAAATATAAAATTGATGAAAAATCATCTCAAAAAAATTTTAATCTGTCAAAAGGTTGTCAATGTATCAATAATACAGATCAATTAATTGAATTGCTCAACCTAAAAAGCTATTTAGACTTTGAAAAAAAAACTTGTTGTCGTGATCATTGTAAAATTAATAAAAGTGATCCTAATTCAGGTGTAGAACTCAATGGATGGTCAAGATACCCTTTAAAAATAAGTAAATTCGAAGAGGAAAATGTTAAAAATTGGGACTTGTCTTATCATGGAACAACTCATAAAGCAATAAAAAGTATATTAAAAGACAAGAGACTAGTGATTCCAAATAATAAAACAGTTCATATTAGGAAAGGACATATCCCAAACCAATATTTTATTTTTACTTCACCCTCGCTTTTATATGCAAGCTTTGGATTGTATTCTGCACCGTTCAAAATCAAGGAGTCCAAAAAGTGGTGGCAAATAGTTGTTGAAATTGTCCAAAAACCCAACTCTTATGTTAAAGAATGGGAAACAAGTGGTCTGGGTAATTATGAATTTGATAAATATATAGGTAATTATGAACTCGAATGGAAATCTGATCAAGAAACGGGAAATTTAATTAAAGCTGTTTTAGTGAGAGAAATAAAAAATGTAGAACCTCCAATTTGTCAATATCCTGTTGGAACATACTTTTTGCATGATGACAGTTGGTGGTATCAACCATATGATGGGAGTGCTCCCTTTTGTCCTAATGAAATATCTTCTAATTGCGATTGTTATTTGAAACGAGGGGCTCGAATTAAAGGAGGAACTTGTCCAGTAGTTAATTATAGATTTAGTCAATTAAAGAAAAGACAGATTTGTACATCGGTAGAAAAATATTTGAGATCGCTTTCATTATTAAAATCAAATGAAAATGAATCATTGAATAATTTCGAAAAAGAAATATCGCAAAAGATCCCTATTAAAACAAGTCAAGCCTATATTTAAACATTATCTTGCTAATCTATAAATTGTAATTCACCAAGTTAACAATTCATTTTGGCATAGCTTAACTTCGTCCTCTTTATTTACAAATATTTTTATAAGATTGTTATATGAAATGATGCTTGTGTGATCGTCTGACCAATTAATCATAATAGCATATGAGCCCATAGTTTCGATTTGGTTAATTAATAATGTAGATGGTTCATATGTCTCATTAAATTGAGCCTTCCCAGGATCATAACATATTGCGCATCTACATAATTTCCTAATATCAATATATGAAACATTAAATTTGACCAATGGATCAATTGTATTTTCTTGTACAAAAATTTCCTTAATATCTTTCGGTATTTGACAGATAACTATCTTTCTATTATTATCAAATTCAAAATTTGGCTTATAGTCACTGTATCTATTCTTAGACAATTTTCTTGCTATAAATTCTGATAATTTTACAAACTCTAAATATACACTGTCATTTTTTTTTGCAGCAATAACATATGGAAAGTCAACCTCATTTGAATTGGAATGAAATTTACATTTCGAAAGGTTTGAAAATAAAGGAAAATTGAAGTTTGGCTCGAGCCCATATTTCTCAGTTATTAAGGAAAAATCACCTTTAGAAAATATTTCGTGTCTCTTTTCGCATCCATCGCAGATGAAGTAAGACATATTTTCAACAACTGTTAAAATTGGGATATTCAATTTATTAAATAAATGTATTCCTCTTTCCACATCTGCGATACTTAAATCTTGAGGGGTTGTAACTATTATCGCTCCATCAATTGCTATTGATTGTGCAATTGAAAGTTGAATATCGCCCGTACCTGGTGGGAAATCAAGAACTAAGTAATCAAGATCGTCCCAAACAGTTCCAGTAATTAGTTGTGTAACAATTGAACCTGCAATTGGTCCTCTCAAAATACTTGAAACCTTACTTGAACTATTTGAATCACTTCTCGTATTAAGTAAATAAGAATAGCTAATTAATTGCACGCCTTTATAGATAAGAGGAATAAAGCCCTCTCTCAAATTGTTATTTGGTATTATTGTATTATTTGTCTTAGAAAGTCCTCTTTTGTTTACTTTGGTCCTTATTTCTTCTGTCTCATTGCTAGGTTTTTTGTAAAATACCGTATTTGATTCCATAGGAACAAGTTGTTCAAGATTTGGGCCATATAAATCACAATCTACAATACCAACTTTCGCTCCCAATTGACTCAGAGTAAATGCAATATTTACAGCTAGAGTAGATTTACCAACACCTCCTTTGCAGCTACTAATTGCAATAATGTTAGATACAGCTTCAAGATTTGTATGTGTTTTCTCTTTAGAAATTATTTGATTTTTTTTGCTTGATTTAGAGGTAAATTTTATATTAACTTCTTTCACATAAATTCTATCATTTTTAATGATTTCAATGCAGCTTTTTTCAAATGAATCTTTTAGTGGGCAAATTGGCGTTGTCAGCTCCAAAGTAAACGATACTTCAGATGATTCTGGATCGAAATATAAATCTTTAACGAATCCACAGCTAACAATATCTTTATTTAGGTCAGGGTCAATAACCTTACTAAGAGATAATAAAATTTCGTTCCTTTTATCTTCTATTGATGCATTTCTGCGACTTTCTATTTTTTTTTCAACGAAAATATTGACTGAATTGACCCATCCTAATTCCAGCAATTCTTTTTTTATATTATCATTCTTATTAATATCGCTTGTTAAGGTAACATCGACTGTTCCACGATAATAATCATATCTGTAGTCTTTAATGATATTTTGCTCAATAATATTGCTTAATTTATCATCTTGATTTATGTTTGAGTTGATTGGATCGAAATGAATATTTTTCAATTGTCTAATAATCTAAAAAAAAAGTAATAAAGATATCTTCATAAGAAAAATAACATACCTGATCGTTTAGATCCATCTCATTGTCAGATATATCTGAATATTCCGATAACATATTCACTATTTTTTAAGCACCTAAAAGAATTAATTTTAATTAGAGCAATATGAGCGGCAATTGTAACTCTGACAATTTTCCTCGATATAATTTAATATCACTTCTAAATCCTCTATATCTATAAAACCATCTAAACATGAATGACAGGTTTTCAATTCTCCTTTAATTGTATCGATATAGTTTCGAATTTTTGATGGCAATATTTTTGGATCACTAATATATTCGCTAGTTACATTTTGCTTAAATACATTGAAAATAATAAATAAGTCTGTATCTGATTCACACGTTGGGTATTTATTAAATTTAATAAATAATAAATAATTTAAGATAGTTGATAATTGAGGGTTTGAAATTTTAGATTGCTCAGTAAAACTTTGAATTGAAAAATAATTCGACTTATTAAAGATATATAATATTCGATTAAGAATGTGAACGGTAAATAGCATATTGTCCAAATCATTGATAGACTTCCATAATAACTCATTGTTGTCTGGCTCTCTATTTTTCGTATTAATAGAAAAGTTAATTGCTTCCCTAATCGATTTTACATCTGAAAAAAGAACTCTTCGGAAATCTTGGATCATCTTGATATCATTAGACAATAGATTTTTGATATTATTATCGGAAATAAAATGGGATATAATAGATTGAAGAGAAACAATTTCTTCAGCTATTTCAAAACAATTCTCTTCGTCCAATTCGCTTCTTAAAGTAAAGTTAACCAAAAAAATGATTATTATATTTCTGCAAAATAACACGTAACATTTACTCCAAAAATCATGATTATATAATAGAGGAGCCCAATTTTGTATGAAATTAGTTACTATTTCTTGCGAAAGCGTAAGAAAATATTGGCTAATTTTTAATCTATTGTCTTTTATTTCTGATCTGGAATTGCTTTTATTGTAGTTAATTGTAATGTTTAATTCTAAAATTGCTAAGGACGTATGCGAAAACCACTTTCCAACGGATTTATATTGTAATGATTTAAGTAACTCAATTATTCTGTCCCTTTCAATAATATCAACATTGTCTATAAATTCAACTTCATAAATTTTCTTGACTTCAATCGATAAAATTGCTGCGATTATAGAAATATTTGCATTTATGATGTGGGATTGAGTTGGGGAAGGTAATCTTTTTTTAATATTTAAATCATTACTTTCAATAAGAAAATTGTGATTGGATTGGCTTTCGGTTATTTCTAAATGAGCAATTATTCCTCCTTCTGGTTGAATGATTGTTTCACATGTTACCATGAAACATAATAGTTCATTTCTAAAAATATCATATATTTGAGTATAAATTTCATCACATGATCTTGTTCTCCGCAGTTCTTCAATTATTTCTTGAGTAATTTCTGATATTCGACTGCTTATTTCTTCATATGAATCAGACAAATTATTTTTGTTTGGTATTATGGTTTCAAAAAGTCTATTAAATTTATCTTTTATTGAAGATAGATACACTTCTCTAATTTTTGAAATACTATTAAATATTTTTTTGTCGTTAACAATCG